>NW_026943825.1:685000-687500 GCF_035594765.1 Anolis carolinensis
AATAATAATAATAATAATAATAATAATAACAACAATAACAACAATAACAACAATAACAACAACAACAACAAATGGGGCCAGGCCCTGAGGCCACATCTACACTGCCATAGAATCCAGATTTTGATTATCCACACGGCTTGCTTTGAACCAGATTATATGGGTCCGGGCTGCCACATAAACTCAGATCAGAGCTGTTGTGTTTTTTCTTCCTTGTTTGTTTGGTGGCATTCCTAGGATTCCTTCTTGCTTGTGGGGACAAGCGCTCAGCCTGCAAGCCAAGATTTATACATTATAACACCGGGATTGTTGTCTGGGGGTAATTATACGATGCCATTATTTCCTAATTGGTTCTATCATAAAAGCATTTAAGGGACAAAAGTTATCAAACTGCAAAAACTTTGCGGAAAGGGCATCATCCTGCTCTAGGATCCTGCATTTTGCTCTAGTTTTGCAAGGAAAGGAGATTCCACCTGAACCTGAGGAAGGTGCTTACGTTGGAAGCATTTCAATACAATTTAAGATCCATAAATATGGATACATTAAACATAATGAAATATCAATATTATTTTATATTAATACCCTGCTTTCTCTCTCCACAAGGAGACTTATTATTATAAATATTATCATTATTATTACAATTACTACTACTACTACTACTACTACTATTATTATATGTATTTTTATCCCACTTTTCCCTCCATAAAGCAGAATCCCTGTGGCTATGTATCTATTATTATTATTATTATTATTACTACTACTACTACTACTATTATATGTATTTATTTCCCGCCGTAAAGCAGAATCCCTGTGGCTATGTATCTATTATTATTATTATAGTAGTAGTAGTAGTAGTAGTAATAATAATAATAATAATAATAGATACATAGCCACAGGGATTCTACTTATGGAGGGAAAAGTGGGATATAAATGCATATAATAATAGTAATAGTAGCAGTAGTAGTAGTAGTAGTAATAATAATAATAATAATAATAATAATAATAATAATAATAATAATAATAGATACATGGCCATAGGGATTCTGCTTTATGGAGGGAAAAGTGGGATATAAATACATATAATAGTAGTAGTAGTAATAATATGTATTTATATCCCACTTTTCCCTCCATAAGCAGAATCCCTGTGGCCATGTGTCTGTTACTATTATTATTATTATTACTACTACTACTACTACTAATATTATATGTATTTATATCCTACTTTTCCCTCCATAAACAGAATCCCTCTGGCTATGTATCTATTATTATTATTATTATTATTATTATTATTATTATTATTATTATTTTCATGTCAGGTTGCTCCTGACACAAAAAAAATATATTATATTTATACTCTTCTTAAACTCCAAGTGCCCTAACATTGGAATCACTTCCATGCAATCGAAGGCCCGTTGCTTAAGCCCAAGGGGTTTCCTGTTGGGGACAGACTAGCTGACCTTTAGGGGACTCAGAAGGAGCCCTTTTCAGGCAGAATCCCATTCCCAGGCCTTTGTTTTCCTCCTAGGAATGCAGTGCTTTCTTTTTGCAATGGCTTGAGTCTATTGGAACAAGGAGGCCGACCTCTGTCTTCCTTTCTTTTCTTCTTTCTTTCTTTCTTTCTTTCTTTCTTTCTTTCTTTCTTTCTTTCTTTCTTGTTTGCTGCCCGTTTGGTGCCAGGCCGCCGGACAGAGCAGACTTTGGCCTTGCTTGGCTTGCTTGCTTTCCCTGTTTATAATTGTGCGTTATTGGTTGAGGTATTTATTGCAAAACTAGAGCAAAATGTGCTATTGCAGGATTACGTATTATTCCTATTATTTTGCAATTTCGTAAACTTTCCCCTCTTGTTTTTATGATAGGAAATAACGACATTTATATATCCAGGGACAAAAATCATGTGACACAGTGTTATCTATCTATCAGTCTATCCATCCATCTAGCACCCCTTTCTCTATTATCTATCTGTCTATTTATTATTTATTTATTTATTTATTTATTTACAATATTTATATCCCGCCCTTCTCACCCAATAGGGGACTCAGGGCGGCTTACATTATTATTATTATTATTATTATTATTATTATTATTATTATTATTATTATAAACATAACAATACATTCTAATACTAATGTTAGATACATAACTGCTTTGCATCTCCTTTGTGGAGAGATAAAGGAGAGTATAAATAATAATAATAATAATAAATATTGTAGGAGCCCCCGTGGCGCAGCGTGTTAAAGCGCCGAGCTGCTGAACTTCCAGACAGAAAGATCGCAGGTTCGAATTTGGGGAAGCGGAGTAAGCACCTGCTGTTAGCTCCAGCTTCTGCCAACCTAGCAATTCGAAAACATGCAAATGTGAGTAGATCAATAGGTACTGCTCCGGCGGCCACATGACCTAGGAGATGTCTATGGACAACGCCGGCTCTTCAGCTTAGGAATGGAGATGAGCACAAACCTCTAGAGTCAGACTTTTACCTTTACTAATATTTGTTTAGTTATGGTTT
>NW_026943825.1:692500-702500 GCF_035594765.1 Anolis carolinensis
TAATTTCTGCTCTAAATCCCTTTAATTTCAGGGCAGGGCTTCTCTGATTTTCGCGTACAGCAATCGGCATAGATTCATTTCTTGGCGTGCCCAGGAATCCATCCATGTTTTCCGTGTACAACAATCTACACATATATTCCAATGCAGCCATGTCCTCTTCTTCTGGGATTTCATCATAATATATTATTACTGTATATAGACAAGTCTAAGCCTAGTTTTTCAGCCCTTTTTTTAAGTCTGAAAAAGACCCCCTCGGCTTATACTCGGGTGAGGGTCCTGCTTGGCTTATATTTGGGGCAGCTTATACTCGAGAACATATGGTACATTTATTATTTTTCTCTATTATTATTGGTATTATTATTATTATTTTGTGTCAGGAGCGACTTGAGAAACTGCAAGTGGTATTATTACATTTATTATTGAGAAACTTCTGGTGGTATTATTACATTTATTATTTTTCTCACCCACCCTCTTACCCGTCAATTTCGCTTATCCGTCATTTATGACGGATAAGCGAGACTACTGTAAGTACTTTATTATTTTGTTTATTCCTGCCTTATTTCAGTGGGCCACTGGGGGGCGGCAGAGAGCCACACTACTAGTCTCCCTCGCTTATTATTATTATATTGCAATATAATATAATTATTTTATTTTATTATTATATTTATATTATTTTTATTATTATTACTATATGAGTAAATTATTATTATTTTATAATTATCTCTGTTTATTTTCACACACACCCTTTAATTCTGTGGACCAGTGGAGGGCGGCAGAGAGCTGCGCCACCGGGACCCTTTCTTATAATTATATTACTAATATTACTATAATATATCATCTTTTATATAATAATAATTATTATTATTATATTGAATTGTATTATATATTACTTTATTATTATATTTCATTATATATTATTATATTAATTATTATTATATTGAATTATATTATTACTTTATTATTATATTTCATTGTATATTATTATATTATATAATTATTATAATAATTACTACTTTATTATTATATTTCATTATATATTATTATATTATATAATTATTATAATTACTATGGAATTGTTAATTTTTTTATATATAATTATCTTTATTTTTTCCCCTTTACTTCTTTGTCCCACCAGGGAGCTGCAGAGAGCAATGTATTTTATTTATTATTTTTATTTTTAATTACAATATTTGTATCCCGCCCTTCTCACCCAATGGGGGACTCAGGGCAGCTTACAATAAAACACATATATAAAATTATACAATAAATTGTGAATCAATTAAAAAGTTATCAAATTACATCAGACATTCATAAAAACACTTATAAAAATGTATGATGTTATTAATATTATCATTTATTATACTGTAATATTAATATATTATTATATATTATTGTGATATAATATTATGTTATTATATTTCATTATTATTATATTACTTGATTATATTATATTACTTTATATAATATTATTTGCCGCCCCCCCCCTCCAGCCCCTCCTTCCCTTCTCTTTCCTTGCCCAGTTTGGCCAGTTCTTCCAGTTCGGCCTGCTTGTTCCTTCTCTTGTTAACTCCTCGCCTTTATCTGGGAAATGTGGGCAAACCAGTTGCATTCCTCCCTTTCCTTCCTTCTTGGATGAGATTAGATGACTATCTCTTTTGTGGCCAAATTTGGTATGATTGGGTCCAGTGGTTTTGTTGTTTATTCCATGGGAAAAATGCACATTGCATTATATATATATATATATATATATATATATATATATATATATATATATAAGCAAGCTGTGCCCGGCCACGTGTTGCTGTGGCGAAGTATGCTGGTATGGGAAATAAAAGTATTAAGGAACTGGTGGTAGTTAAGTTAAAGGGTAAAGGTTTTCCCCTGACATTAAGTCCAGTTGTGTCCGACTGCACACTGAAGTGGATTATATGGCAGTGTGGAGTCAAGATAATCCAGTTCAAAGGAGGTAATATAAGATTATAAATGGGTTATATAGCTGTGTGGAAGGGCCTTGAGTCTACACTGCCATATAATCCAGTTCAAATCAGATAATCTGTATTTTATAGGTAGTGTGGAAGAGGCCTAAGTGAGGCCTAACTCTGCCTGTCCCCTGGGCTGAGTGGGTTGCTAGGAGACCAAGTGGGCGCAATTGGCAGTATTTGGATAAAAACAATTATTCCTCTCCCTCTAATTAGGACGTTATTTTTCTTTTGGTTGTATGAATGTAGAGGCACGGATGAGGGGTTGTGCTGCCAAGTTTAGTGTTTCTGGGATGTGTAGTTTTGTTGTTTTGTCCTAAGTGAGGCCTAACTCTGCCTGTCCCCTGGGCTGCGTGGGTTGCTAGGAGACCAAGTGGGCGGAGCTTAGCCTTCTAACTGGCAGCAATTGGATAAAAACAATTCTTCCTCTCCTTCTAATTAGGACTTTATTTTTCTTTTTGTTGTATGAACGTAGAGGCCTGGATGAGGGGTTGTGCTGCCAAGTTTAGTGTTTCTGGGATGTGTAGTTTTGTTGTTTTGTCCTAGGCCGAAAGTCCATTACCCTTTTTATATATATATATATATATAGAAGATATATATATAATATTAATTATATTATTGTTATATTTTAATATTATATATTATATATTATATAGCTTTATTATATATTATACAATATATATTATATTTTATCTCTAAAGGCCATCTAGTCCCACCCTATTCTGCTTTCATGCACCCTCAAAGCCCCCGACTGATGCCTGTCCCGCTTGTGTTCCTTCTCCGGGCACGTTGTGATCCGCCGGGCACCAAATATTTGCCTGCTTTTGCCTCCCCTTGACCCCTTCCCAGCTGCCGCAGCTTAATTTGTAACTGGGTGCAAACAGGGCCCCTCTTTCACTCCGCAGGCCCAGTGCCCCCCAGCAAAGGCTCTTTCCTTCCATCTCTTTGTTTCCCTTCCTTTCATCTTCTGCTTTATCTCCCACTTCCTTATTTTCTCCCCTGATAAGACCCTCCTTCTTCTCCTTCCTCTTATCTGCCTTCAGAGAAATGGGCTCAATTGCAAAATTGCAATGAATGGGAGCATGGATGGTGGAGCCCTCCTTGTGTCTTTTGTGGCCAAATTTGGTGTGATTTGGTCCAGTGGTTTAGTTGTTTACTTTATGGAAATTATGCACATTACATTTTTATATATATATAGAGAGAGAGAGAGGAGATTCCTCTCACTTCCTTGGATGACTATGTCTTTTGTGGCCAAATTTGGTGTCATTTGGTCCAGTGATTTTGTTGTTTACTCCATGGGAATTATGCACATTACATTTTTTTATATAGATAGACTAGCTGTGCCCGGCCAGGCGTTGCTGTGGCGAAGTCTGGTGGTCTGGGAAATAAAGCATTGAGGTCAAGGGTCAAGGTTTTCCCCTGACATTAAGTCCAGTCGTGTCTGACTCTGGGGGTTGGGGCTCATCTCCATTTCTAAGCCAAAGAGCCAGCGTTGTCCATAGACACCTCCAAGGTCATGTGGCCAATGGCATGACTACATGGAGCGCCGTTACCTTCTTGCCGGAGCAGTACCTATTCATCTACTCTCATTTGCATGTTTTCGAACTTCTGGGTTGGCAGAAACTGGGGCATTAGATAATCTGTGGAAGTGGCCTAAGTGAAGCCTAACTGCCTGTCCCCTGGGCTGAGTCGGTTGCTAGGAGACCAAGTGGGCGGAGCTTAGACTTCTAACTGGCAGCAATTGGAGAAAAGCAATTATTGCTCTCCCTCTAATTAGGACTTTATTTTTCTTTGCTTTTTGTGGTATCAACCTAGAGGCGTGGATGATGGGTTGTGTTGTCAAATTTCGAGGTTGGGGGGCCTGTACTTTTGTTGTTTTGTCCACTGCTCTGATGCCATCACTCTTTTATATATATAGATTGATGATATTCAATGTTTATATTATTTATATTTATTGTGTATATACATATTATTTATCATTTATTATTTATATCATGTATGTTTAACATTCTTGCAGGGGGTTGGACTGGATGGCCCGTGAGGTCTCTTCCAACTCTACACTTCTATGGTTCTATTTAATACAGTTTGGAAAAAAAAATCCAGTTTGGGGTGGGATCCTCAGCCTCCCAGCCCCTCCTGTGCCTCTGCCGTTGCAAATGGATCGGATCATGTGCAGCTTATTTCTGCCTCCCCCGAAAAGCCTGTTCCATGCCTTTAGATCCAGAGATTTGCATCTCATTTCCATTTCTGCAAAATGCCAGCCACCGAGGAGGCTCAGGGGGTGCTTTTCGAGGCCTGACCCAGTTCGGTCGCAAGGAATCTCCTCCGTCTCCCTTTCAAGCCTCCTCCAGAGAGATGGGCCTGTTATTACATTATATCAGATAATAATAATAATATATTATATTATAGGGAAGGTAAAGATTTCCCCTAGTCGAATCCGAGTCTGGGGGTTGGTGGTCTTCTTCATTTCTAAGCCGAAGAGCCGGCATTGTCCGTAGACACCTCCAAGGTCATGTGGCCACTGGCATGACTGCATGGAGCACCAATGTTACCTTCCCACCGGAGCCGTACCTATTGATCTATTCACATTTGCATGCTAGGTTGGCAGGTGCTGGGGCTAACAGCAGGAGCTCACCCCGTCCCTTTGAATGATTTGAAACCGCCGACCTTCTGGTCAGCAAGTTCTTTAGCTTAGCTTTTTAACCCACTGCGCCACCGTGGCTCTTTCATTATATTATATAATAGATTATATAGTATTATATGATTATAATGATGGTAATAATAATAATAATAATAATAATAATAATAATAATAATAATAATAATAATAATAATAATGACGTTGGAAGGGACCCCAAAGGCCATCTTGTCCAACTACCTTCTTTAATGCAGCAAAAGCACAATCAAAGCACCCCTGGCAGACGGCCATCCAGCCTCTGCTTAATAATAATAATCATCATCATCATCATCTCAGGCACTTGGGAAGTGTCTGACATGTGATCCAATGCAACAGCCAGCATAGTGATCTTGTTTGCTATGTACTCATCTTGTTGTGTATATAATAATAATAGTAATAGTCTTTCATGTTTTTATTCAATCCATGTTTTATTGATCTGTTTTATTGATATGTTTTATTTTAATGTGTTTTTACTACGTCTGTTACTTTTTGGGCTCGGCCCCATCTAAGCTGCCCCGAGTCACTTACGGGGAGATGGTGGCAGAGTATAAAAATATAGTTGTTATTATTATTATTATTATACAGGAAAAGAGACATGAAATTATTGGTGTTTTTAATAAATTGCCAGCTGGGGGGAGAGAGAGCGGGATATTCCTTCCGTCCGTCTGCCTGTCCATCTCTCAGTCTTTCATCTGCTTGACTTGGGCTTTGTTATTATTCTGCTTGGTTTCTGCATTGAGCTGTTTGAAGTTTTTCAAATTGGACCCCGCACACCTGGCCTGGAGCCACTGCGAGCGAGGCTCACCTGCCCCCCCGTGCCCCCCCCCCCCCCACGTGCGCCTTTCTCTGGCCCTCGTCCTCAACGCAAATAGGCCCTGAGCACTTTCTCCGGGGAAACAGGGTTATCTGGTGACCCTTCCCGCCATCATCGACGTGACCCCGTCCCCCCCCCCCTTGACTCACTGTCCCTTATGTTTGCCGATTGGGCAACGGCTGCCAAAGGTCAAGCGCCAATCTCCCTTCCATCAGGCCTGTCTTCCTTGGCACCCGCCAGTCAGAGCTTCTCTTTTGGGGAGAAAGGAGGAAGGAAGGAAGGAAGGAAGGAAGGAAGGAAGGAAGGAAGGAAGGAAGGAAGGAGCCGGACGGAGGTAGGGAGGTCAGTCGGTCCCATTTGGGGGTCCCCCTGTTTCACAGAAGTGGCCCCTCCGCAACCCCTCTTTTTCATTCCGCTTCCCCTTTGGCCTCCTCTGCCTCTTCTCTTCTCTTTTGCCTTTCCTTGGGGAGACACAAAGCGGGATATAAATACAGTAGAGTCTCGCTTATCCAACCTTCATGTTCTGGATTATCCAACGCAGTCGGCCTCCCACCCGGATCCGCAGCTACAGTGGAGTCTCACTTATCCAAGCTAAACAGGCCGGCAATACCTTGGATATTTTGTATAAATATATTATACTAAATATGTTATATATTATATTATTATATTATACTAGCTTTGCCCGGCCACGCGTTGCTGTGTCTTATGGGAATCCTTTGTTGGCCAGGGGGAATAGCAGTGAATAGCCTTGCAGTCTCAAAACCTGGCCGTTTTCTGGAGTAGCTGGAGCTGTTTGTTGTATGAACGTAGAGGCATGGATGAGGGGTTGTGCCGCCAAGTTTAGTGTTTCTGGGATGTGCTGTGGCAAAGTGGTGGTGGTATTGGTTAAAATTGTTGTGTGATTTTATTTGTATTTTTTAATTAATTTTATTGTAAGTTATCTTTTTATTTATTATATTTTATTATTTTCTTGTATTATTTTTAGTTATTTTCTGTTATTATAGTATTTTATTGTATTAATTTTTTAGTGTTTTTTATTATTTTTTATTGGGTTGCTAGGAGACCAAGTTGGAGGAGCTTAGCCTTCTAACTGGCAGCAATTGGATAAAAGCAATTATTCCTCTCTCTCTAATTAGGACTTTATTTTTCTTTTCTTTTTGTTGTGTCAACCTAGAGGCGTGGATGATGGGTTGTGTTGTCAAATTTCGAGGTTGGGGGGCCTGTAGTTTTGTTGTTTTGTGGGTCGCCGTGATGCCATCACTCTTTTATATATATAGATATATGGAGCCCCGGTGGTGAAGTGCGTTAAAGCACTGAGCTGCAGACCGAAAGGCCCCAGGTTCAAGCCCAAGGAACGGAGTGAGCTCCCGCTGTTAGCCCCAGCTTCTGCCAACCTAGCAGTTCGAAAACATGCCAGTGTGAGTAGATCAATAGGTACCACTCCAGCGGGAAAGTAACAGTGTTCCATGCAGTCACGCCTATGGTCACATGACATGGAGGTGTCTACGGACAACGCCGGCTCTTGGGCTTAGAAATGGAGATGAGCACCAACCCCCAGAGTCAGATCTGTGTGTGTGTGTGCTTATATATATACAGTAGAGTCTCACTTATCCAAGACTCGCTTATCCAAGGTTCTGGATTATCCAATGCATTTTTGTAGTCAGTGTTTTCAATATATTGTGATATTTTGGTGCTAAATTCATAAATACTAATTACTACATAGCATTACTGCATATTGAACTAATTTATCTGTCTAATTTGTTGTATAACATGATATTCTGGTGCTTGATTTGTAAAATCATAACCTAATTTGATGTTTAATAGGCTTTTCCTTAATCCCTCCTTATTATCCAAAAATATTCGCTTATCCAACCTTCTGCCGGCCCATTTATGTTTTATAAGTGAGACTCTACTGTGTGTATATATACACACACACACACATGATAGATGTAGTATCCTAGATCTGGAAGGGGCCCCCAAAGGCCATCCAGTCCGGCCCTGTTCTTAACTAGGAATCATTTGTAAGTAGGGGATGTTCTGTATACCTTTCTATATAGAGAGGGGGGAGGGATAGAAATAGAAATATACGAGATAGATATGGTATCCTAGATAATAATAACAATAATAATAATAATAAAAACACACTTTATTTATATTCCGCTTTATCTCCCTGGAGGGATTCAGAGCAGATTACAGTACAGAGATAAGGCAAACATTCAGTGTCAAAGACATCAACACCAACAATTCGGAAGGGGCCCCAAAGGCCATCCAGTCCAGCCCCGTTCTCAAGTAGGAGTCATTTGTAACTGGGGGATGGCCTATATAACTATAGAGAGAGCTAGCGATATATGAGATAGATATGATATCCTGCATTTAAAAAGGGTCCCCAAAGGCCATCCAGTCCAGCCCGGTTCTTCACCGTGTAAGTCGGAGGCCTGCAACTCGGGGGCCAGCTGTGTTTTGCAAGGAGGGCTGTGTGTATTTGTGGGTCTATCTAGGGTCAGAAGGTCTGCTTTGGGCGCGTTTGGGTCCAAATAGGGGAAAGGGCACCCAGGGTTGGCACCCGTGTGTCTGTGTGCAGGGGCAGAGCGGCCCTTCCCAGGAATCCCTCGGCTTGTTAAGAATAATCATCATCATCGTCATAACAAAGAGGGTTGGAAGAGGGTTGTGCACTTTGCTCATCTACTATTACAACTATTATTATTAATAATAATAAATCACACAGTTCTAAACCCTTGGGAAGTGTTCGGCTTGTGTTTTTGTGATACGAAATCCAGCATATAGATCTCGTTTGCTGTGTTATACTTTGTCCTTCTGTCAATAATAATGATAATAATAATAATAATAATAATAATAATAATAATACAGTATATCCCGTTTGCGGTGTTATACTGTGTCCTTCTGTCAATAATAATAATAATGATAATACTATATCCTGTTTGCTGTGTTATACTGTGTCCTTCTGTCAATAATAATAATAATAATAATAATAATAATACAGTATATTCCATTTGCGGTGTTATACTGTGTCCTTCTGTCAATAATAATAATAATAATAATGATAATACTATATCCTGTTTGCTGTGTTATACTGTGTCCTTCTGTCAATAATAATAATAATGATAATACTATATCCTGTTTGCTGTGTTATACTGTGTCCTTTTGGCAATAATAATAATAATAATAATACAGTATATCCCGTTTGCTGTGCTATACTGTGTCCTTTTGGCAATAATAATAATAATACAGTATATCCCATTTGCGGTGTTATACTGTGTCCTTCTGTCAATAATAATAATAATAATAATACAGTATATCCCGTTTGCTATGTTATACTGTGTCCTTCTGTCAATAATAATAATAATAATAATAATAATAATACAGTATATTCCGTTTGCTGTGTTATACTGTGTCCTTCTGCCAATAATAATAATAATAATAATAATAATAATATAGTATATCCCGTCTGCTGTTATACCGTGTCCTTCTGTCAATAATAATAATAAAGTATATCCCGTTTGCTGTGTTATACTGTGTCCTTCTGTCAATAATAATAATAATAATAATACAGTATATCCTGTTTGCTGAGTTATACTGTGTCCTTCTGTCAATAATAATAATAATAATACAGTATATCCCGTTTGCTGTGTTATACTGTGTCCTTCTGTCAATAATAATAATAATAATAATAATAATAATAGTAAAGAGGGTGGGAAGAGACCAATGCACCCCTGACAGATGGCCACCCAGCCTCAATGTTGTTAATAATAATAATAATAATAATAATAATAAATCACTCTTTTCTGCAGAGGTGACGATGATGCTGCTGCTGCAGCTGCGCTTGTCTGGGGCGCGGCGCCCCCTGCTGTCCCTCCGCAGGGCCTGCCGATGTCCGGCCGCCTTGCGCAGCTCTGGCCGGACGGAGTACCAGCCCATCCGGAAGGTCATGGTGGCCAACAGAGGTGAGCAAATTGTCGGGTTCTCTTCTCCCAGTTGTGCTGTGGGTCAGTCTTCCACCAGAAGAAAGCACCAAGACACACGCTGGTAGATTCCAACAGGTTTTATTGTACAGAATACCAGAACCTTCTCTTTGGCCCATTTATATAGGGGCTCTCTCATACCAGAGGGTCATTGAGGTTTTATGGATTGTTAGGTTCTCTTCTCCCAGTTGTGCTGTGGGTCAGTCTTCCACAAAAGGAAGCACCAAGACACACGCTGGTAGATTCCAACAGGTTTTATTGTACAGAATACCAGAACCTTCTCTTTGGCCTATTTATATAGGGGCTCTCTCATACCAGAGGGTCATTGAGGTTTTATGGCTGGCCCGTTTTATGGTTGGCATCTATAAGACACATGCTGGTTGATTCCAACAGGTTTTATTGTACAGAATACCAGAACCTTCTCTTTGGCCCATTTATATAGGGGCTCTCACATACCAGAGGGTAATTGAGGTTTTATGGCTGGCATCTGTTCTTTGTCAGCCGACCGGAGATGTCAAAGATGGGAGATCATGACAGGGGGGCACTGGGGA
>NW_026943825.1:707500-822500 GCF_035594765.1 Anolis carolinensis
CATGGAAGTTTAGCCCCAGCCTCCAATAATAATAATAATAATAATAATAATAATAATAATAATAATAATAATAATATGATGATGATGATGATGATGATAGCAATAATAATAATATAGCAACATAGACCTGGACAGTGTGCTTTCCATGGAAGTTTAGCCCCAGCCACCAATAATAATAATAATAATAATAATAATAATAATAATAATATGATGATGATGATGATGATAATGATAATAATAGCAATAATAATAATATAGCAACATAGACCTGGCCAGTGTCCTTCCCATGGGAGTCTAGCTCTTATCTCTAATGATAATAATAATAATAATAATAATATCATGATGATGATGATGATAATGATAATAGCAATAATAATAATATAGCAACATAGACCTGGCCAGTGTCCTTCCCATGGGAGTCTAGCTCTTATCTCTAATGATAATAATAATAATAATAATAATAATAATAATAATATGATGATGATGATGATAATGATAATAGCAATAATAATAATATAGCAACATAGACCTGGCCAGTGTCCTTCCCATGGGAGTCTAGCTCTTATCTCTAATGATAATGATAATAATAATAATAATAATAATAATAATGATAATAATATAGCAACATAGACCTGGCCAGTGTCCTTCCCATGGGAGTCTAGCTCTGGTCTCCAATAGTAGTAGTAATAATAATAATAATGATAATGGAGACATTGACTGTGTCCCCCCCCCCGCCCGCCCTTGGTTTCCCCAGGGGACCGGTATGGGAACGTGGTGCACCTGTACGAGCGGGACTGCTCCATCCAGCGCCGGCACCAGAAGGTGGTGGAGATCGCTCCGGCCGCCCACCTGGACTCCCAGCTGCGCTCCCGGCTGACCAATGACGCCGTCCGGCTGGCCAAGCAGGTGAGGGAGGGAGGGAGGGAGGGAGGGGCCGTCCTGCGGGAATCTACCCGGGTCTAGGACTGGACTGGATGGCCTTTGGGGGTCCCTTCCAGTGTGCGTATATGTGTGTGTGTATACATATATCTCTCTTGCCTTTTTCCCGTGGGTGGGACTCAAAGTGGCCTCCAAGGCTAAAACAGCAAGGATGCGCATACATAAAAGTCCCAACAAAAACGCCATCTCCCAGGTAAACAGATTGCACACAAGGCACCCCCTATAGAAACACATGGATAAACCACGATATATATCATTAAAAAAATTCCCTAAACCTCCGGCCACTGAGATTATTTGTAAAACAGTTGTGCTAAGCGCTTAAAAACTCCTGTTTTCTTTAGGTTGTATGTATGAAAACATGGCCAGGTCCAACATAGCTTTTCAAAGAGCTATGTCTACCTACCTGCAGACACCTTGCCTCTCTCCATGCTCACAGGAGAAGAACATCTATTTATCTGACTATCTACTTGTATGTCTATCTATTCATCTATCTGTCTGTCTATCTACTTGTATGTCTGTCTATCCATCTATCAATCTGTCTGTATCCGTCTCTTTACCTACCTATCTATCTACCTGCAGACACCTTACCTCTCTCCATGCTCACAGGAGAAGAACATCTATTTATCTCTCTATCTACTTGTATGTCTGTCTATCCATCTATCTATCTGTCTGTCTATCTATCTATCTATCTATCTATCTATCTATCTGGAGACACCTTGCCTCTCTCCATGCTCACAGGAAAAGAACATCTACCTGTTTACATGTCTATCTGTCTACCTACTTATCTGTCTACCTGCAGACACCTTGCCTCTCTCCATGCTCACAGGAAAAGAACATCTATTTATCTCTCTATCTACTTGTATGTCTGTCTATCCATCTATCTGTCTGTCTGTCTGTCTGTCTATCTATCTATCTATCTATCTATCTATCTATCTATCTATCTGCAGACACCTTGCCTCTCTCCATGCTCACAGGAAAAGAACATCTACCTGTTTACATGTCTATCTGTCTACTTACCTATCTGTCTACCTGCAGACACCTTACCTCTCTCCATGCTCACAGGAGAAGTACATCTATTTATCTGTCTATCTACCTGTATGTCTGTCTAGCCATCCATCTCTCTCTCTCTCTCTCTCTCTCTCTCTCTCTCTCTCTCTCTCTCATCTGTCTCTTTACCTACCTATCTACCTGCAGACACCTTGCCTCTCTTCATGCTCACAGGAAAAGAACATCTACCTATCTACATGCCTATCTGTCTACCTACCTATCTGTCTCTGGAGACACCTTGCCTCTCCATGCTCACAGGAGAAGAACATCTATCTCTATCTATCTATCTATCTATCTATCTAGCTATCTATCTATATATCTCATCTACCTACCTCTCTGTCTACCTGCAGACACCTTGCCTCTCTCCATGCTCACAGGAGAAGAACATCTATTTATCTCTATCTATCTATCTATCTATCTATCTATCTCATCTACCTACCTCTCTGTCTACCTGCAGACACCTTGCCTCTCTCCATGCTCACAGGAGAAGAACATCTATTTATCTCTATCTATCTATCTATCTATCTATCTCATCTACCTACCTCTCTGTCTACCTGCAGACACCTTGCCTCTCTCCATGCTCACAGGAGAAGAACATCTATTTATCTCTATCTATCTATCTATCTATCTATCTATCTATCTATCTCATCTACCTACCTCTCTGTCTACCTGCAGACACCTTGCCTCTCTCCATGCTCACAGGAGAAGAACATCTATTTATCTCTATCTATCTATCTATCTATCTCATCTACCTACCTCTCTGTCTACCTGCAGACACCTTGCCTCTCTCCATGCTCACAGGAGAAGAACATCTATTTATCTCTATCTATCTATCTATCTATCTATCTATCTATCTATCTATCTATCTCATCTACCTACCTCTCTGTCTACCTGCAGACACCTTGCCTCTCTCCATGCTCACAGGAGAAGAACATCTATTTATCTCTATCTATCTATCTATCTATCTATCTCATCTACCTACCTCTCTGTCTACCTGCAGACACCTTGCCTCTCTCCATGCTCACAGGAGAAGAACATCTATTTATCTCTATCTATCTATCTATCTATCTATCTATCTATCTATCTCATCTACCTACCTCTCTGTCTACCTGCAGACACCTTGCCTCTCTCCATGCTCACAGGAGAAGAACATCTATTTATCTCTATCTATCTATCTATCTATCTCATCTACCTACCTCTCTGTCTACCTGCAGACACCTTGCCTCTCTCCATGCTCACAGGAGAAGAACATCTATTTATCTCTATCTATCTATCTATCTATCTATCTATCTCATCTACCTACCTCTCTGTCTACCTGCAGACACCTTGCCTCTCTCCATGCTCACAGGAGAAGAACATCTATTTATCTCTATCTATCTATCTATCTATCTATCTATCTATCTCATCTACCTACCTCTCTGTCTACCTGCAGACACCTTGCCTCTCTCCATGCTCACAGGAGAAGAACATCTATTTATCTCTATCTATCTATCTATCTATCTATCTATCTCATCTACCTACCTCTCTGTCTACCTGCAGACACCTTGCCTCTCTCCATGCTCACAGGAGAAGAACATCTATTTATCTCTATCTATCTATCTATCTATCTATCTATCTATCTATCTATCTCATCTACCTACCTCTCTGTCTACCTGCAGACACCTTGCCTCTCTCCATGCTCACAGGAGAAGAACATCTATTTATCTCTATCTATCTATCTATCTATCTATCTATCTATCTATCTATCTCATCTACCTACCTCTCTGTCTACCTGCAGACACCTTGCCTCTCTCCATGCTCACAGGAGAAGAACATCTATTTATCTCTATCTATCTATCTATCTATCTCATCTACCTACCTCTCTGTCTACCTGCAGACACCTTGCCTCTCTCCATGCTCACAGGAGAAGAACATCTATTTATCTCTATCTATCTATCTATCTATCTATCTATCTATCTATCTCATCTACCTACCTCTCTGTCTACCTGCAGACACCTTGCCTCTCTCCATGCTCACAGGAGAAGAACATCTATTTATCTCTATCTATCTATCTATCTATCTATCTCATCTACCTACCTCTCTGTCTACCTGCAGACACCTTGCCTCTCTCCATGCTCACAGGAGAAGAACATCTATTTATCTCTATCTATCTATCTATCTATCTCATCTACCTACCTCTCTGTCTACCTGCAGACACCTTGCCTCTCTCCATGCTCACAGGAGAAGAACATCTATTTATCTCTATCTATCTATCTATCTATCTATCTATCTATCTCATCTACCTACCTCTCTGTCTACCTGCAGACACCTTGCCTCTCTCCATGCTCACAGGAGAAGAACATCTATTTATCTCTATCTATCTATCTATCTATCTATCTATCTCATCTACCTACCTCTCTGTCTACCTGCAGACACCTTGCCTCTCTCCATGCTCACAGGAGAAGAACATCTATTTATCTCTATCTATCTATCTATCTATCTATCTATCTATCTCATCTACCTACCTCTCTGTCTACCTGCAGACACCTTGCCTCTCTCCATGCTCACAGGAGAAGAACATCTATTTATCTCTATCTATCTATCTATCTATCTATCTATCTCATCTACCTACCTCTCTGTCTACCTGCAGACACCTTGCCTCTCTCCATGCTCACAGGAGAAGAACATCTATTTATCTCTATCTATCTATCTATCTATCTATCTATCTCATCTACCTACCTCTCTGTCTACCTGCAGACACCTTGCCTCTCTCCATGCTCACAGGAGAAGAACATCTATTTATCTCTATCTATCTATCTATCTATCTATCTATCTCATCTACCTACCTCTCTGTCTACCTGCAGACACCTTGCCTCTCTCCATGCTCACAGGAGAAGAACATCTATTTATCTCTATCTATCTATCTATCTATCTATCTCATCTACCTACCTCTCTGTCTACCTGCAGACACCTTGCCTCTCTCCATGCTCACAGGAGAAGAACATCTATTTATCTCTATCTATCTATCTATCTATCTCATCTACCTACCTCTCTGTCTACCTGCAGACACCTTGCCTCTCTCCATGCTCACAGGAGAAGAACATCTATTTATCTCTATCTATCTATCTATCTATCTCATCTACCTACCTCTCTGTCTACCTGCAGACACCTTGCCTCTCTCCATGCTCACAGGAGAAGAACATCTATTTATCTCTATCTATCTATCTATCTATCTATCTATCTCATCTACCTACCTCTCTGTCTACCTGCAGACACCTTGCCTCTCTCCATGCTCACAGGAGAAGAACATCTATTTATCTCTATCTATCTATCTATCTATCTATCTCATCTACCTACCTCTCTGTCTACCTGCAGACACCTTGCCTCTCTCCATGCTCACAGGAGAAGAACATCTATTTATCTCTATCTATCTATCTATCTATCTATCTATCTCATCTACCTACCTCTCTGTCTACCTGCAGACACCTTGCCTCTCTCCATGCTCACAGGAGAAGAACATCTATTTATCTCTATCTATCTATCTATCTATCTATCTATCTATCTCATCTACCTACCTCTCTGTCTACCTGCAGACACCTTGCCTCTCTCCATGCTCACAGGAGAAGAACATCTATTTATCTCTATCTATCTATCTATCTATCTATCTATCTCATCTACCTACCTCTCTGTCTACCTGCAGACACCTTGCCTCTCTCCATGCTCACAGGAGAAGAACATCTATTTATCTCTATCTATCTATCTATCTATCTATCTATCTATCTATCTATCTCATCTACCTACCTCTCTGTCTACCTGCAGACACCTTGCCTCTCTCCATGCTCACAGGAGAAGAACATCTATTTATCTCTATCTATCTATCTATCTATCTATCTATCTATCTATCTATCTATCTCATCTACCTACCTCTCTGTCTACCTGCAGACACCTTGCCTCTCTCCATGCTCACAGGAGAAGAACATCTATTTATCTCTATCTATCTATCTATCTATCTATCTATCTATCTATCTCATCTACCTACCTCTCTGTCTACCTGCAGACACCTTGCCTCTC
The DNA here is from genome assembly GCF_035594765.1 of Anolis carolinensis. Taxonomy (NCBI): domain Eukaryota; kingdom Metazoa; phylum Chordata; class Lepidosauria; order Squamata; family Anolidae; genus Anolis; species Anolis carolinensis. The sequence continues at coordinate 713,537 of NW_026943825.1, forward strand.
TCCATGCTCACAGGAGAAGAACATCTATTTATCTCTATCTATCTATCTATCTATCTATCTATCTCATCTACCTACCTCTCTGTCTACCTGCAGACACCTTGCCTCTCTCCATGCTCACAGGAGAAGAACATCTATTTATCTCTATCTATCTATCTATCTATCTATCTATCTATCTATCTATCTATCTCATCTACCTACCTCTCTGTCTACCTGCAGACACCTTGCCTCTCTCCATGCTCACAGGAGAAGAACATCTATTTATCTCTATCTATCTATCTATCTATCTATCTATCTCATCTACCTACCTCTCTGTCTACCTGCAGACACCTTGCCTCTCTCCATGCTCACAGGAGAAGAACATCTATTTATCTCTATCTATCTATCTATCTATCTATCTATCTATCTCATCTACCTACCTCTCTGTCTACCTGCAGACACCTTGCCTCTCTCCATGCTCACAGGAGAAGAACATCTATTTATCTCTATCTATCTATCTATCTATCTATCTCATCTACCTACCTCTCTGTCTACCTGCAGACACCTTGCCTCTCTCCATGCTCACAGGAGAAGAACATCTATTTATCTCTATCTATCTATCTATCTATCTATCTATCTATCTCATCTACCTACCTCTCTGTCTACCTGCAGACACCTTGCCTCTCTCCATGCTCACAGGAGAAGAACATCTATTTATCTCTATCTATCTATCTATCTATCTATCTATCTATCTCATCTACCTACCTCTCTGTCTACCTGCAGACACCTTGCCTCTCTCCATGCTCACAGGAGAAGAACATCTATTTATCTCTATCTATCTATCTATCTATCTATCTATCTCATCTACCTACCTCTCTGTCTACCTGCAGACACCTTGCCTCTCTCCATGCTCACAGGAGAAGAACATCTATTTATCTCTATCTATCTATCTATCTATCTATCTATCTCATCTACCTACCTCTCTGTCTACCTGCAGACACCTTGCCTCTCTCCATGCTCACAGGAGAAGAACATCTATTTATCTCTATCTATCTATCTATCTATCTCATCTACCTACCTCTCTGTCTACCTGCAGACACCTTGCCTCTCTCCATGCTCACAGGAGAAGAACATCTATTTATCTCTATCTATCTATCTATCTATCTCATCTACCTACCTCTCTGTCTACCTGCAGACACCTTGCCTCTCTCCATGCTCACAGGAGAAGAACATCTATTTATCTCTATCTATCTATCTATCTATCTATCTATCTATCTCATCTACCTACCTCTCTGTCTACCTGCAGACACCTTGCCTCTCTCCATGCTCACAGGAGAAGAACATCTATTTATCTCTATCTATCTATCTATCTATCTATCTATCTATCTCATCTACCTACCTCTCTGTCTACCTGCAGACACCTTGCCTCTCTCCATGCTCACAGGAGAAGAACATCTATTTATCTCTATCTATCTATCTATCTATCTATCTATCTCATCTACCTACCTCTCTGTCTACCTGCAGACACCTTGCCTCTCTCCATGCTCACAGGAGAAGAACATCTATTTATCTCTATCTATCTATCTATCTATCTATCTATCTCATCTACCTACCTCTCTGTCTACCTGCAGACACCTTGCCTCTCTCCATGCTCACAGGAGAAGAACATCTATTTATCTCTATCTATCTATCTATCTATCTATCTATCTATCTATCTCATCTACCTACCTCTCTGTCTACCTGCAGACACCTTGCCTCTCTCCATGCTCACAGGAGAAGAACATCTATTTATCTCTATCTATCTATCTATCTATCTATCTATCTATCTCATCTACCTACCTCTCTGTCTACCTGCAGACACCTTGCCTCTCTCCATGCTCACAGGAGAAGAACATCTATTTATCTCTATCTATCTATCTATCTATCTATCTATCTATCTCATCTACCTACCTCTCTGTCTACCTGCAGACACCTTGCCTCTCTCCATGCTCACAGGAGAAGAACATCTATTTATCTCTATCTATCTATCTATCTATCTATCTATCTCATCTACCTACCTCTCTGTCTACCTGCAGACACCTTGCCTCTCTCCATGCTCACAGGAGAAGAACATCTATTTATCTCTATCTATCTATCTATCTATCTATCTATCTCATCTACCTACCTCTCTGTCTACCTGCAGACACCTTGCCTCTCTCCATGCTCACAGGAGGAGAACATCTATTTATCTCTATCTATCTATCTATCTATCTATCTATCTCATCTACCTACCTCTCTGTCTACCTGCAGACACCTTGCCTCTCTCCATGCTCACAGGAGAAGAACATCTATTTATCTCTATCTATCTATCTATCTATCTATCTCATCTACCTACCTCTCTGTCTACCTGCAGACACCTTGCCTCTCTCCATGCTCACAGGAGAAGAACATCTATTTATCTCTATCTATCTATCTATCTATCTCATCTACCTACCTCTCTGTCTACCTGCAGACACCTTGCCTCTCTCCATGCTCACAGGAGAAGAACATCTATTTATCTCTATCTATCTATCTATCTATCTATCTCATCTACCTACCTCTCTGTCTACCTGCAGACACCTTGCCTCTCTCCATGCTCACAGGAGAAGAACATCTATTTATCTCTATCTATCTATCTATCTATCTATCTATCTATCTATCTATCTCATCTACCTACCTCTCTGTCTACCTGCAGACACCTTGCCTCTCTCCATGCTCACAGGAGAAGAACATCTATTTATCTCTATCTATCTATCTATCTATCTATCTATCTCATCTACCTACCTCTCTGTCTACCTGCAGACACCTTGCCTCTCTCCATGCTCACAGGAGAAGAACATCTATTTATCTCTATCTATCTATCTATCTATCTATCTCATCTACCTACCTCTCTGTCTACCTGCAGACACCTTGCCTCTCTCCATGCTCACAGGAGAAGAACATCTATTTATCTCTATCTATCTATCTATCTATCTATCTCATCTACCTACCTCTCTGTCTACCTGCAGACACCTTGCCTCTCTCCATGCTCACAGGAGAAGAACATCTATTTATCTCTATCTATCTATCTATCTATCTATCTATCTATCTATCTCATCTACCTACCTCTCTGTCTACCTGCAGACACCTTGCCTCTCTCCATGCTCACAGGAGAAGAACATCTATTTATCTCTATCTATCTATCTATCTATCTCATCTACCTACCTCTCTGTCTACCTGCAGACACCTTGCCTCTCTCCATGCTCACAGGAGAAGAACATCTATTTATCTCTATCTATCTATCTATCTATCTATCTCATCTACCTACCTCTCTGTCTACCTGCAGACACCTTGCCTCTCTCCATGCTCACAGGAGAAGAACATCTATTTATCTCTATCTATCTATCTATCTATCTATCTCATCTACCTACCTCTCTGTCTACCTGCAGACACCTTGCCTCTCTCCATGCTCACAGGAGAAGAACATCTATTTATCTCTATCTATCTATCTATCTATCTATCTATCTATCTCATCTACCTACCTCTCTGTCTACCTGCAGACACCTTGCCTCTCTCCATGCTCACAGGAGAAGAACATCTATTTATCTCTATCTATCTATCTATCTATCTATCTCATCTACCTACCTCTCTGTCTACCTGCAGACACCTTGCCTCTCTCCATGCTCACAGGAGAAGAACATCTATTTATCTCTATCTATCTATCTATCTCATCTACCTACCTCTCTGTCTACCTGCAGACACCTTGCCTCTCTCCATGCTCACAGGAGAAGAACATCTATTTATCTCTATCTATCTATCTATCTATCTATCTCATCTACCTACCTCTCTGTCTACCTGCAGACACCTTGCCTCTCTCCATGCTCACAGGAGAAGAGCAAAGTGAGTTTCGAGGCTGTTTTGCCAGCAGATGCGGATGTGTCAGGAGCATGTTGTTCACGCAGCCCCGAAACCACACGACGCTCCCGTGATTCCGGCCGTGAAAGAAAGCTTTCGACCACACGCCCTCCGTGCTGTGCTTTCACGGCTTTTTTGGGGGAGTCTTGGGGGCTTTGTGGAGGGTCCGGGGGTTGGACCCACAAGCCTCTGGTGCCGCGACCCTCGCACTTCACAGCAAACGGGGCCGAGGGCAAACTGGCAGCCGAGCATCACGGCCTCTTCCCGCTCCAGCGCACAATGTGCATCCGCTGTGCTGCTCGCAGCACTTCGCTCTGGCCGGCGCCACCGGCAAGGCTGCGGCGGGGATTTGCACATCCGAGCCAAGGCCTGGTGCCTCCGCCTCCCCTTCCCATCCGTCCTTCCTCCCTTCCAGGAATTGTCATAGAGAGATGCGCCTGCTATTATTATTATTATTATTATTATTATTTCCTTTCATGCCGATCTCTTGCATTCAATATTATTATTAGATTAGATTATAATATATTGTTATTGCTATTATTTCCTTCCATGCCGATCTCTTGCATTCAATATTATTATTATATTAGATTATACTATATTGTTATTACTATTATTTCCTTCCATGCAGATCTCTTGCATTTATTATTATTGTTATTATTATTATTAACACAAAAAGATGAGTCCACAGCAGACACTCTGCTGGCTGTTGTATTGGATCCCACGCCAGACACTGCCCATTATTATTATTATTATTATTATTATTATTATTATTATTATTATTATTATTTTATTATGACACAGCAAACAAGATAGATATGCTTCATTTCGTTTCACAAAAGTCGAACACTTCCCAAGTGTCTAGGACTGTGTGATGTATTATTATTATTATTATTATTATTATTATTGGAGATTGGAGCCTGACTTCCATGAGAAGGACACTGGCAAAGTCTATGTTTTTTATTATTATTGTTGTTATGATTTTATTATGACACAGCAAACAAGACAGATATGCTGGATTTCGTATCACAAAATCAGAAGTCGAACACTTGTTATTATTATTATTATTATTATTATTATTATTATTATTATTATTTGAAACACAACAAGACGAGTCCACAGCAGACACTCTGCTGGCTGTTGCATTGGATCACATGTCAGACACTATTATTATTATTATTATTATTATTATTATTATTATTATTGTTACTATTATTATTATTATTATTATTATTATTATTATTATTATTTGAAACACAACAAAATGATTCCTCAGCAGACAGTCTGCTGGCTGTTGTATTGGATCACATGTCGGACTCTTCCCAAGTGTCTAGACTGTGTGATGTATTATTATTATTATTATTATTATTATTATTATTATTATTATTATTATTATTATTAGAAACACAACAAGACGAGTCCAAAGCAGACACTGCTGGCTGTTGTCTTGGATCCCACGTCGTCTTGAGGCCCTGCCCCCAGTGTGCCGATCACCCCTGGGACCCCCTTGCCTGGCTTGTGCCAGAGTCTTTGCACTGATCTTCAGATCCTCCTAGGGTGCCCGCTTTTCCTTTTGCTCCTCCTCAATCCTGCCCCATCCGTGTGCTTCCTCCCCAGGTGGGCTACGAGAACGCGGGGACGGTGGAGTTCCTGGTGGACCGGCAGGGGAAGCACTACTTCATTGAGGTCAACTCCCGCCTCCAGGTCGAGCACACCGTCACCGAGGAGATCACCGAGTGAGTAGAGTCACGGAACACGCATGCACACGCAAGCACACGCAGAGAGAGAGAGAGAGACCCGCTCCCTCCCACTGCGCCTCTCAATGCCTCTGCATACATGTGCATGTTTTACATTCCGGGTAATCAATGTGAGATCAGGGTTGTTGTGTGTCTTTCGGGCTGTGTGGCCATGTTCCAGAAGCATTCTCTCCTGACGTTTCGCCCACATCTATGGCAGGCATCCTCAGAGGTTGTGAGGTATACCTTGCAGTCAATATTATTATTATATTATATTATAATATACCTCACAACCTCTGAGGATGCCTGCCGTAGATGTGGGCGAAACGTCAGGAGAGAATGCTTCTGGAACATGGCCACACAGCCCGAAAGACACACAACAACCCTGTGATCCTGGCCATGAAAGCCTTCGACAACACACCTCACAACCTCTGAGGATGCCTGCCATAGATGTGGGCGAAACGTCAGGAGAGAATGCTTCTGGAACATGGCCACACAGCCCGAAAGACATACAACAACCCTGTGATCCCGGCCATGAAAGCCTTCGACAACACACCTCACAACCTCTGAGGATGCCTGCCATAGATGTGGGCGAAACGTCAGGAGAGAATGCTTCTGGAACATGGCCACACAGCCCGAAAGACATACAACAACCCTGTGATCCTGGCCATGAAAGCCTTCGACAACACACCTCACAACCTCTGAGGATGCCTGCCATAGATGTGGGCGAAACGTCAGGAGAGAATGCTTCTGGAACATGGCCACACAGCCCGAAAGACATACAACAACCCTGTGATCCTGGCCATGAAAGCCTTCGACAACACACCTCACAACCTCTGAGGATGCCTGCCATAGATGTGGGCGAAACGTCAGGAGAGAATGCTTCTGGAACATGGCCACACAGCCCGAAAGACACACAACAACCCTGTGATCCTGGCCATGAAAGCCTTCGACAACACACCTCACAACCTCTGAGGATGCCTGCCATAGATGTGGGCGAAATGTCAGGAGAGAATGCCTCTGGAACATGGCCACACAGCCCGAAAGACACACAACAACCCTGTGATCCTGGCCATGAAAGCCTTCGACAACACACCTCACAACCTCTGAGGATGCCTGCCATAGATGTGGGCGAAATGTCAGGAGAGAATGCCTCTGGAACATGGCCACACAGCCCGAAAGACACACAACAACCCTGTGATCCTGGCCATGAAAGCCTTCGACAACACACCTCACAACCTCTGAGGATGCCTGCCATAGATGTGGGCGAAATGTCAGGAGAGAATGCCTCTGGAACATGGCCACACAGCCCGAAAGACACACAACAACCCTGTGATCCTGGCCATGAAAGCCTTCGACAACACAATGTGAGATCCTTTCCTCTGTCGTTACCAATTATGGGTTTAGTTATGACAACGATGGCCGGGAGAGACGTGCAAGGCCTGTCTGTCTGTCAGTCTACCTGCAGACACACCTTCAAGAGCATCTACCTGTCTATCTATCTACCTACCTGTCTGTCTATGTCTCTGGAGACAGTGTGGTTGTGCGTTTTCCCGCCTGTCTGGCCATCTTCCAAAAGTATTCATTAGGAAGAGCTTCCTGATTGTAAGAAGGAGAGCCGTTTGTTCAGCGGTGGAACTCTCTGCCTCGGAATGTATTGGGAACGGCTTCCTTGGAGGCTTTGAAACAGCGATGGGATGTCCAGCTGTGCTTTTGGAAGAGATCCATCTGCGCTCTTTGATTCCCCCAAAGCGGATTCAAGGAAAGGAGGGAGGGAGAGAGGGATTGAGAAAGAAAGAGAGAGAAAAAAGATAGAAAGAAAAAGAAAGAAAGAGAGAGAGAGAGAGAGAGAGACGGCCTTCTGGCCATTCTCTTCATTGCAGACTCTCCCAAAGCAACATTCCTGCAGCTCCTCCTTAATATTTATTTTATTTATTGAATTGATTGATATCCATTTGCCTGAATATAATTTCTTGCATTTAATATTATTTATTAATAATAGTACTATTATTATTATTATTATTATTTCCTTCCATACCAAGCTTACAGTCCATATTATTATTATATTATAATAATATATTTAATTATTATTACTATTACTATTTCCTTCCATACCGAGCTCTTGCAGTCAATATTATTATTATATTATAATATTATATTTAATTATTATTACTATTATTATTTCCTTCCATGCCGAGCTCTTGCAGCCTATATTATTATATTATCATATTATATTTAATTATTATTACTATTACTATTTCCTTCCATGCCGAGCTCTTGCAGTCAATATTATTATTATATTATAATATTAGATATAATTATTATTACTATTATTATTTCCTTCCATGCCGAGCTCTTGCAGTCAATATTATTATTATATTATAATATTATGTATTATTATTATATTATTATAATATTATATTTAATTATTATATTATATTATAATATTATATTTAATTATTATTACTAATTATTTCCTTCCATGCTGAGCTCTTGCATTTAATATTTATTATTATATTACAATAAAGTATATTATTATTACTATTATTATTGTTTCCTTCCATGCTAGTCTCTTGCATTTAATATGTATTATTATATTACAATAAAATATATTATTATTATTATTATAGATTATAAAATATGTTTCATATTTAATAGATTATTAATATTTAAAATATTATATTTAAACAATTATTAAATATATTACTACTATTATTATTTCTTTCCTTGCCAATCTCTTGCATTTAATATGTATTATTGCCGTATTATATTACTAATATTATTATAGATTATTAAATATATTTCATATTTGATAATTAATATTTAAAATATTATATTTAAAATATTAAATGTGTTACTATTATAATTATTATAGATTATTAAATATACTTCATATTTGATAGATATATTACTATTACTATTATTATTATAGATTATAAAATATATTATATATTTGATAGATTATTAATATTTAAAATATTATATTTAAAAATTATTAAATATATTACTATTATTATTAGAGATTATTAAATATATTTTATATATGATAGATTATTAATATTTAAAATATTATATTTAAAATATTATTAAATATATTACTATTATTATTATATATTATTAAATGTATTTCATATTTGATAGACTATTAATATTTAAAATATTATATTTAAAATATTATAAATATATTACTATTATAGAATATTTAATATATTTCATATTTGATAGACTTATAATATTTTAAATATTATTATTATTACTATTATAGGTTATTATATATATTTCATATTTGATAGACTTAATATTTAAAATATATTTAAACGATTATTAAATATATTATTATTATTATAGATTATTATATATATTTCATATTTGATAGATTAATAATATTTTAAATATATTTAAAGTTTATTAAATATAGTATTATTATTATTAATAATAATGTAGATTATTAAATATATAGATTGGCTTTGATGGACCTAATGAAGCCTGCCTCTGGAGGACTTGCATTAATTATAAATATATTACTATTACTATTATAGAATATTTAATATATTTCATATTTGATAGACTTATAATATTTTAAATATTATTATTATTACTATTATAGGTTATTATATATATTTCATATTTGATAGACTTAATATTTAAAATATATTTAAACGATTATTAAATATATTATTATTATTATAGATTATTATATATATTTCATATTTGATAGATTAATAATATTTTAAATATATTTAAAGTTTATTAAATATAGTATTATTATTATTAATAATAATAATGTAGATTATTAAATATATAGATTGGCTTTGATGGACCCAATAAGGCCTGCCTCTGGAGGACTTGCATCTCTCTCTTCCTTTTGCTCCGTGAAAGCAAAGCCTTGCAATCCGGGCTCGTGTTCCTTTTCGGCCGTGAACCAAAGGCTTGGAACAAATAAGGACAACACACAACAAGGGATGCAACAAGGGCTTTGTGATGCAAAACTGCTCCCGGCCGTTGCGGCATTCTTTGTCTCCGTGGTTTTGTCCGCTGCTTAATGGAAGCTCTGCTGCAAACAGCCCTCGTGCAGCCCTGGACAGGTTTGCAAAGAGCTCTTGGCAGGGAAATCAATAGGACATGATTTGCTCTCATACAGTCAGTGGATAATCGAGTTGAAAAAAACCCCAAGGGACATCCAGTCCACCCCCTTTAGTCCCCCAGGCAAGGAAATGCACAATCCAAGCCCTCCTGACAGATGGCCATCCAGCCACTACTTAATCATAATAATAATAATAATAATAATAATACCATTGATCATATCCTCAGCTGCTGTAAGAAAATCGTACAGACAGACTACAAACAGAGGCACAACTACGTGGCCCAAATGATCCATTGGAACTTATGCCTCAAGTCCCACCTCCCAGCAGCAAAGAACTGGTGGGATCACAAACCTGCAAAAGTCTTGGAAAATGAGCACGCAAAGAGACTGTGGGACTTCCAAATCCAGACTGACAAAGTTCTGGAACACAACACACCAGACATCACAGTTGTGGAAAAGAACAAGGTTTGGATCATGGATGTTGCCATCCCAGGTGACAGTCGCATTGACGAAAAACAACAGGAAAAACTCAGCCGCTCTCAGGACCTCAAGATGGAACTTCAAAGACTCTGGCAGAAACCAGTACAGGTGGTCCCGGTGGTGATGGGCACACTGGGTGCTGTGCCAAAAGATCTCAGCCGGCATTTGGAAACAATAGACATTGACAAAATCACCATCTGCCAACTGCAAAAGGCCACCCTACTGGGATCTGCGCGCATCATCCGAAAATACATCACACAGTCCTAGACACTTGGGAAGTGTTCGACTTGTGGTTTTGCGAAACGAAATCCAGCATATCTATCTTGTTTGCTGTGTCATACAACGTCGTTGTGTTGATAGTAATAATAATAGTAATAATAATAGAGTTGGAAGAGACCTCCAAGTGTCTAGGACTGTGTGATGTATTTTCGGATGATGCGCGCAGATCCCAGCAGGGTGGCCTTTTGCAGTCGGCAGATCGTGATTTTGTCAATGTCTATTGTTTCCAAATGCCGGCTGAGATCTTTTGGCACGGCACCCAGTGTGCCCATCACCATGGGGACCACCTCCACTGGTTTCTGCCAGAGTCTTTGAAGTTCAATCTTGATAATAATAATAATAATAATAATAATAATAATAATAATAATAATAATAATAATAATAATAAAGATGAGAAGGAGGAGGATTGACTCCTAGAGTTGGAAGAAACCCCAAGAGCCATCCAATCAATCCCATTCTTCCAGAAAGGACACCATCAAACCATTCTGGACAGATGGCCATACAGCCTCTGCTAAATGATCTCTGGAGAAGGAGAGTCCATCAGCTTCAGCATCATTATTATAAATAATAATAATAATAATAATTATTATTATTATTATTATTATTATTGCATCCTAGAGTTGGAAAAGAACCCAAGGGACATCCAATTCAACCCCATTCTTCCTGGCAGGAAGATACCATTAAACCACTCCTGACAGATGGTCATCCAGCCTCTGCTGGAAGACCTCCACATATTCCATCATCATTAATATTATTATACATTATTATTAATTTATTACATCACAGCAAACAAGATAGATATGCTGGATTTCGTATCACAAAATCACAAGTCGAACACTTCCCAAGTGTCTAGGACTGTGTGATGTATTTTCGGATGATGCTTGCAGATCCCAGTCGGGTGGCCTTTTGCAGTTGGCAGATCGTGATTTTGTCAATGTCTATTGTTTCCAAATGCCGGCTGAGATCTTTTGGCACGGCACCCAATTATTATTATTATGTTTCTAATAATAATAATAATAATAATAATAATAATAATAATAATAATAATAATAATAATAACAACAACAACAACAACAGGGATGAGTCCACAGCAGACACTCTGCTGGCTGTTTTCTTGGATCACATGTCATATATTTCCCAAGTGTCTAGGATTATTATTATTATACTATTATTTGAAACATAACAAGATGAGTCCACAGCAGACACTCTGCAGGCTGTTGTATTGGATCACACGTCATATACTTTCGAAGTGTCTAGGATTATTATTATTATTATTATTATTATTATTATTACTACTACTACTACAATACTATTATTTGAAACACAACAAGATGAGTCCACAGCAGACACTCTGCTGGCTATTGTATTGGCTCACACATTGGACACTTCCCAAGTGTCTAGGATTATAATAATAATAATAATAATAATAATAATAATAATAATAATAATAATAATAATAATAATAATTAGAAACACAACAAGATGAGTCCACAGCAGACACTCTGCTGGCTGTTGTATTGGATCACACGTCATATACTTTCGAAGTGTCTAGGATTATTATTATTATTATTATTATTATTATTATTACTACTACTACTATAATACTATTATTTGAAACACAACAAGATGAGTCCACAGCAGACGCTCTGCTGGCTGTTTTCTTGGCTCACACATTGGACACTTCCCAAGTGTCTAGGATTATAATAATAATAATAATAATAATTATTATTATTATTATTAAAAACACAACAAGATGAGTCCACAGCAGACACTCTGCTGGCTGTTTTCTTGGCTCACACATTGGACACTTCCCAAGTGTCTAGGATTGTAATAATAATAATAATAATAATAATTATTATTATTATTATTATTATTATTAGAAACACAACAAGATGAGTCCACAGCAGACACTCTGCTGGCTGTTGTATTGGATCACACGTCATATACTTTCGAAGTGTCTAGGATTATTATTATTATTATTATTATTATTATTATTATTATTATTACTACTACTACTATAATACTATTATTTGAAACACAACAAGATGAGTCCACAGCAGACGCTCTGCTGGCTGTTTTCTTGGCTCACACATTGGACACTTCCCAAGTGTCTAGGATTATAATAATAATAATAATAATTATTATTATTATTATTATTATTATTAAAAACACAACAAGATGAGTCCACAGCAGACACTCTGCTGGCTGTTTTCTTGGCTCACACATTGGACACTTCCCAAGTGTCTAGGATTGTAATAATAATAATAATAATTATTATTATTATTATTATTATTATTATTATTAGAAACACAACAAGATGAGTCCACAGCAGACACTCTGCTGGCTGTTTTCTTGGCTCACACATTGGACACTTCCCAAGTGTCTAGGATTGTAATAATAATAATAATAATAATAATTATTATTATTATTATTAGAAACACAACAAGATGAGTCCACAGCAGACACTCTGCTGGCTGTTTTCTTGGCTCACACATTGGACACTTCCCAAGTGTCTAGGATTGTAATAATAATAATAATAATAATAATTATTATTATTATTATTAGAAACACAACAAGATGAGTCCACAGCAGACACTCTGCTGGCTGTTTTCTTGGCTCACACATTGGACACTTCCCAAGTGTCTAGGATTATAATAATAATAATAATTATTATTATTATTATTATTATTATTAAAAACACAACAAGATGAGTCCACAGCAGACACTCTGCTGGCTGTTTTCTTGGCTCACACATTGGACACTTCCCAAGTGTCTAGGATTGTAATAATAATAATAATAATAATAATTATTATTATTATTATTAGAAACACAACAAGATGAGTCCACAGCAGACACTCTGCTGGCTGTTTTCTTGGCTCACACATTGGACACTTCCCAAGTGTCTAGGATTGTAATAATAATAATAATAATAATAATTATTATTATTATTATTATTAGAAACACAACAAGATGAGTCCACAGCAGACACTCTGCTGGCTGTTTTCTTGGCTCACACGTTGGACACTTCCCAAGTGTCTAGGATTGTAATAATAATAATAATAATTATTATTATTATTATTATTAGAAACACAACAAGATGAGTCCACAGCAGACATTCTGCTGGCTGTTTTCTTGGATCTCACGTCGGACCCTTCCCAAGTGTCTAGGACCCTGTGAGGTATTGGCGAATAATGCGTGCCGATCCCAGTAAGGTGGCCTTCTGCAGCTGGCAGGTGGAGATTTGGTCAGCGCCGGTTGTGTTTAAGTGCAGGCCAAGGTCTTGAGGCACTGCACCCAGTGTGCCCATCACCACTGGGACCCCCGTGACTGGCTTGTGCCAGAGTCTTTGCAATTTGCTCTTTAAATCCTCATACCATGCCAGCGTTTCCAGTTGTTTCTCCTCACTCCTGCTCTCTCTCTCTCTCTCTCTCTTCCTTCCCGGCAGTGTGGACCTTGTCCACGCGCAGATCCACATCTCGGAAGGGAAGAGCCTGCCCGAGCTGGGCCTCAAGCAGGACAGCCTCCGCATCAACGGCTGCGCCATCCAGTGCCGCGTCACCACCGAGGACCCCGCGCGGGGCTTCCAGCCGGACACCGGGCGCATCGAGGTAGGACAGGGATATAAAAATTATTATTATTATTATTATTATTATTATTATTATTATTATTAAGTTGGATAACAGTGGGGTCCCCTAGGTATGAAGCAGCCAGGCTTTGAATCTGCAAGGCTACTCAATGGCATTCAAGTTGGATAACAATAGAGTCCCTTAGGTATGAAGGGGAGATTTCTTGCGCATGCGCAGAGGGTTTATTTTATTTTGGGGATTTTTCTGGCCTTGCCTCTGTTTTCTTTCTGGTTTTTCTTTTTGATGGTCACTCCTTGGAAAGTGATGAGTATTGTGGCCAAATTTGGTGTGATTTGGCCCAATGGTTTTGTTGTTAACTCGGTCCTAATTATGCACATTACAAATTTATATAATATAGATTGTATATCTTTTTTATTATTGATGGTCCTTCCTTGGAAAGTGATGAGTATTGTGGCCAAATTTGGTGTGATTTGGCCCAGTAGTTTTGTTGTTAACTCGGTCCTAATGATGCGCATTACATTTATATATATATATACTAGCTGTGCCCGGCCACGCATTGCTGTGGCAAAGTGGTGGTGGTATTGGTTAAAAATTGTTGTGTAATTTTTATTTGACTTTATTTGCATTTTTTATTAATTTTATTGTAAGTTATATTTTTATTTATTATATTTTATTATTTTCTTGTATTATTTTTAGTTATTTTCTGTTATTATAGTATTTTATTGTATTAATTTTTTAGTGTTTTTTATTTTTTTTTATTGGGTTGCTAGGAGACCAAGTGGGCGGAGCTTAGCCTTCTAACTGGCAGCAATTGGATAAAAGCAATTATTCCTCTCTTTCTAATTAGGACTTTATTTTTCTTTTCTTTTTGTTGTATCAACCTAGAGGCGTGGATGATGGGTTGTGTTGTCAAATTTCGAGGTTGGGGGGCCTGTAGTTTTGTTGTTTTGTGGGTCGCCGTGATGCCATCACTCTTTTATATATATAGATAGATTGTATATCTTTTTTTTTTTTGATGGTCACTCCTTGGAAAGTGATGAGTATTGTGGCCAAATTTGGTGTGATTTGGCCCAATGGTTTTTTTGTTAACTCGGTCCTAATTACGCACATTACATTTTTATATATATAGACTAGCTGTGCCCGGCCACGCGTTGCTGTGGCGAAGTATGGTGGTATGGGAAATAAAGTATTGAGGAATTGGTGATAGTTACAATTATTGCTCTCCCTCTAATTAGGACTTCATTTTTATTTTCTTTTTGTTGTATCAACCTAGAGGCGTGGATGATGGGTTGTGTTGTCAAATTTCCAGGTTGGGGGGCCTGTAGTTTTGTTGTTTTGTGCGTCGCCGTGATGCCATCACTCTTTTATATATATAGATGATAATATTAATATGGCACTGGAATTCTTCTTATTCTATAGTATGATGATGATGATGATGATGATGATGATGATGATGATTCTAGTCCCTTCCTTGAGCCGCCTTCCCTCCTCCTCCTCCGTCTCCTTCTCTTCTTCATCCCTCCTATCGCTCGCTCTCTCGCTCCAGCCGGAGGAACCTTTGGGGATTATTTATATCCTGAGCCTGAGCTTCCCTGACTTGCCCTCCTGCCAGCACTGCCGGGGCGCTTGCTTCCTCGCTCGTTTGCTCGCTCCTTTCCTCCTTCGTTTGCTCATTCGTTAGCATCATCCCTCTTTGCAGGGAAGTGAGACTCATGCAAAGCGACAACGAGCAGCCCAGTTGGCTTCCTTGGGGCCAGGCAGGCACATTTCTCCTCCCTTCCCGAGATCTTTTGGCACGGCACCCAGTGTGCCCATCACCACCGGGACCACCTATACTGGTTTCTGCCAGAGCCTTTGCAGTTCGATCTTGAGGTCCTGATCGCGGCTGAGTTTTTCCTGTTGTTTTTCATCACATAAAGTTCAATGAATCATTTGGGCCACATAGTTGTGCCTCTGTTTGTAGTCTGTCTGTGTGATTTTCTTACAATTATAATTATAATTATTATTATTCATACCCCGCTTAATCTCTCCCATTGGGGACTCCAAGCAGCTATGTATCATTATTATTATTATATTCATTCATACCCCGCTTTATCTCTCCCACTAGAGACTCCAAGCAGCTATGTATCTATTATTATTATTATTATTATTATTATTATTATTATTATTATTATATTTTGTACCCCGCTTTACCTCTTCTGAAGAAGACTCCAAGCAGCTATGTATCTATTATTATTATTATTATTATTATTATTATTATTATTATTATTATTATTCAGACCCTGCTTTATCTCTCCCGCTGGAGACTCCAAGCAGCTATGTATCTAATAATAATAATAATAATAATAATAATAATAATAATAATAATAATAATAATAATAATAATAACTTTATCTCTCCCGCTGGAGACGCCAAGCAGCTATGTACCACCTTCTTCTTCTTCTTCTTCTTCTTCTTATTATTATTATTATTATTATTATTATTATTATTATTATTATTATTCATACCCTGCTTTATCTCTCCCGCTGGAGACTCCATGTATCTCTTGTTGTTGTTGTGGTTGTTGTTGTTGTTGTGGTTGTTATTGTTACACCCTGCGTTTTCTCAAAGCGGCTTGGCAGAAAAGCATCAGCATATGATTTAAAACATACACATATGCAAACATTAAAACAGAATTAAATATACACAGTATTTTAAAAAATTGACTGTTAACAACCATTAAAACATTATCCTTTTTTCTCGCTCTGCCTTGATTTGACTTTTAAAAATTCCCCAAAATAAAGCCTGCCGAGAGGGAATGAAAAGCGGGGAAGGAAGGAAGGAAGGAAGGAAGGCCTAATTAACCACGCAGCTAATTAGCAGCCTGGGAAAAAAAAGGAGGGAGGGGGATTAGGAGCGTCTTAATAGCAAAGGATCCCCCTTAATTCTCCGTAATTGAGCCTGGAGACCCTTGAGAGGCTGGCGGGAATCCCTCCCTCGCTTTTCCTCTCCTCCTTTCCCGCGTTCCCTCGTTCCCGCTGCTTCCGCCGCAGAGAAGAAGTGTTTCTGACAAGAGAGAGGAGCTGCCTGACCTTTCCTTCTCTCTCTCTTGATGCCGAAAAGAGCGAAAAGAGCCTGGCTTGATGCAAACAGGCCTCCGCCTGCCTTCTTGTCCTCCTTCCTGTCCTCGTTCCTTCCTTCCTTCCTTTCCTCCTTCCTTCCTTCCTTTCTTCCTTTCTTCCTCCTTTCCTTCCTTGCTTGCAGTGGCAATGGCATAATGGCAACAGAAATTGAGGCAATCGCAACAGCAAGAAGGCAGCCGTAATGGCATCGTTTGCAATACTCTATATATATAAAAGGGTAGTGACGTTTCGGCTTGGGACAAAACAACAAAACTACACATCCCAGAAACACTAAACTCGGCAGCACAACCCCTCATCCATGCCACTACGTTCATACAACAAAAAGAAAAATAAAGTCCTAATTAGAGGGAGAGGAATAATTGTTTTTATCTAATTCCTCAATACAGTAGAGTCTCACTTATCCAACATAAACGGGCCGGCAGAACGTTGGATAAGTGAATATGTTGGATAATAAGGAGAGATTAAGCCTATTGAACACCAAATTAGGTTATGATTTTACAAATTAAGCACCAAAATATCATGTTATACAACAAATTTGACAGAAAAAGGAGTTCAATATGCAGTAATGCTACGTAGTAATTACTGTATTTATGAATTTAGCACTAAAATATCATGATGTATTGAAAACATTGACTACAAAAATGCGTTGGATAATCCAGAACGTTGGATAAGCGAGTGTTGGATAAGTGAGATTCTACTGTACTTTATTTCCCATACCACCAGACTTTGCCACAGCAACGCGTGGCCGGGCACAGCTAGTCTATAGATATAAAAATGTAATGTCCGTTTGTAGGATTGAGTAAACAACAAAACCACTGGGCCAAATCATACCACATTTGGCCACAATACACCAACACATCCAAGGTATGTCCTTCACTCAACAACCCCCCCCCCCCCAAAAAAAAACCAACGGATTAACACAGCCAGGCATTGAAGCTGCAAAGCTATTCAGTGCAGTTCAACCAGACCAACAAGATTAACCTTGGTAGAAGGCGGCCAGGCTTTGAAGCAGCGAGACTACTCTGTACGATTGAAACTGACCAAACAAAGATTCCCCTAGGTAGCAAGCAGCCAGGCTTTGAAGCAGCAAGGCTATTCATTGCAACTCTAGCAGCCCAGAAAACCATTCCCCTAGAACGCAAGTGCCCGGCCTTTCAAGCAGCAAGCCTATTCCGTTGCATTCTTACTCACCAAACCAGGATACCCATAAGAAGAAAATGGCCAGGCTTTGAGGCTGCAAGGCTATTCACTGCAATTCCAACAAAGGATTCCCATAAGCCACAGCAACGCATGGCCGGGCACAGCTAGTAATATATATTGATAATATTATAATGTATTACGATACAATACTGATAATCATACAATATAATAATATTAATAACATATTATATATTAAATGTAATATTACTAATAATATTACAATATAATGATACAGTACAATATAGTAATTTAATGCTAGTATTGTACTATGCTAATAATGTATGTAAATATTATTTGTAAGCCGCTCTGAGAAGGGCGGAATATAAATGTAGTAAACAAATAAATAATAAATAGTGGCCATGGCGGTAGCAAAGAGGCATAGAGGCAGTGGCAATAATGGCAAGGAGGCCATGGCAGTGGCTAAGTGGCATAATGGCAAGAGACAGGCCCCCAAATGTCCTCCTTCCTGATGCTAATACTACCATCATACCGCTGATTAAGTCCAGTGGAAAACGGCCCCAGGAAGCCAATCCGGCTGGACCTCTGCTCGTTGCTCATTGATCTTTTCCTCGTTTGTGGCTGCAAGCGAAGAAGACGAGGCAGGAAGCAAAGCAGGAAGGGGACGCTGACTCTGCACAAGGCAGGGGTTAATTGGGGCCAATCCCTCATTATTTCCCAGCAGCCCCCCCCCTTCCCTACTTTGACCCCAGGAAAAAATCCCAATTAAATGACTGTATTTTATAATGACACTAGCTGCTCCCGGCCACGCGTTGCTGTGGCGAAGTGTGGTGGTACGGGAAATAAAAGTATTGAGGAATTGGTGGTAGTTAGTATATGTTATTTCCTGTATTTTACAGGCAGTGTGGAAGAGGTCTGACATGAAGGGGGTGGGGCCTACCCTTCTGACTGGCAGCCAGGGGGAGAACGGCTCTTCCTCATCCTCTGTAATTTGGACTTTATTTTTCTTTGCTTTTTTAATTGAAAGACACAGATTAAATGACTATGTCTTTTGTGGCCAAATTTGGTGTGATTTGGTTCAGTGGTTTTGTTGTTTACTCCATAGGAAAAACGCACATTATATTATATATAAATATAGATATAGATTAGCACTGTGTTGTCAAAGGCTTTCCTGGTCAGAATCACTGAGGGGGTTGCTATGACATGGAAGGGGCGGGGCCTACCCTTCTGACTGGCAGCCAGGGGGAGAACGGCTCTTCCTCATCCTCTGTAATTTGGACTTTATTTTTCTAGGCTTTTTTAAAAGACACAGATTAAATGACTATGTCTTTTGTGGCCAAATTTGGTGTGATTGGGTCCAGTGGTTTTGTTGTTTACTCCATAGAAAAAACGCACATTACATTTATACATATATATATATATATATATATATATAGGCTTTGACAACACAGTGCCTATATATATATATATAGGAAAGGCTCCGACAACACAGTGCCTATATATATATATATATATATATATATATATATATATATATATATATATATATATATAGGCACTGTGTTGTCGGAGCCTTTCCTGGCCAGAATCACTGAATTGCTGTGAGTTTTCCTGGTCGTCTGGCATTTCTATGTTCGCAAAAAGAATCTGCGAAGCCCACCTCCATTGAAATCCACAAGCATGTGGACAACGTCAACAGAAAAGAGGAAACCATGAACACGAACACAATCTGGCTACCTGTATTTAAAAACCCTAAAACCAGGACAGTATAGTAGAGAGCAACACTCAGAAAACAGGGGAATTCCTGACAGGAAACAATCAGGGCCAGCTAACACCTCCCCACAAAGGATTAGCCCTGCTCCCCCCCCCTTTTGCCACCAAGCCTTTCAAGAGTCCTGACGCCGGTCTCGAAATTCCGCCCGAATCCTGTCAATGCGCTGCTGCCAAAGGATGCCCTTGGAGCAAGAAACGGGACGGCGTTCATTTATAATTCATGGGGAAATGGCAGCGGAGGGAAGGGAAGGAAGGGTGGAAAGAAAGAAAGAAAGAAAGAAAGAAAGAAAGAAAGAAAGAAAGAAAGAAAGAAAGAAAGAAAGGAAGGAAGGAAGGAAGGAAGGAAGGAAGAGGAAGGGAAAGGGTTCGCTTGCAGGAAGCGCCTGGGAAACATCAGGCTGGAAATGTCACTTGAGAAAGAAAGAAAGCTGCCCTAAATAATAACAAGGCATTGAATGAAGATAATAATTGGAATATTATCATCAAAGGCTGCTCCTGGCCCCTTCCCCAGGCACCCCCACTCATTTCCCAATGTATTATTATTATTATTATTATTATTATTATTATTATTATTATTATTATTATTATTATTATAAACACAACAAGATGAGTCCACAGCAGACACTCTGCTGGCTGTTGAATTGGATCACACGTCAGACACTTCCCAAATGTCTAGGACTATTATTATTATTATTATTATTATTATTATTATTATTATTATTATTATTATTATTATTATTTGAAACACAACAAGATGAGTCCCACAGCAGACACTCTGCTGACTGTTATTATTATTATTATTATTATTATTATTATTATTATTATTACTAATACTATTATTATTATTATTAACACAACAAGATGAGTCCACAGCAGACACTCTGCTGGCTGTTGAATTGGATCACACGTCAGACACTTCCCAAGTGTCTTGGATTGTGTGATGTATTATTATATTATTATTATTATTATTATTATTATTATTATTATTATTATTATTATTATTTGAAACACAAGATGAGTCCACAGCAGACACAATGCTGGCTGTTGTATTGGATCACACGTCGGACTCTTCCCAAATGTCTAGGACTATTATTATTATTATTATTATTATTATTATTATTATTATTATTATTATTTGAAACACAACAAGATGAGTCCCACAGCAGACACTCTGCTGACTGTTATTATTATTATTATTATTATTATTATTATTATTACTAATACTAATACTATTATTATTATTATTAACACAACAAGATGAGTCCACAGCAGACACTCTGCTGGCTGTTGAATTGGATCACACGTCAGACACTTCCCAAGTGTCTTGGATTGTGTGATGTATTATTATTATTATTATTATTATTATTATTATTATTATTATTATTATTATTATTATTATTATTATTTGAAACACAAGAGGAGTCCACAGCAGACACAATGCTGGCTGTTGTATTGGATCACACGTCGGACTCTTCCCAAATGTCTAGGACTATTATTATTATTATTATTATTATTATTATTATTATTATTATTATTATTATTATTTGAAACACAACAAGATGAGTCCCACAGCAGACACTCTGCTGACTGTTATTATTATTATTATTATTATTATTATTATTACTAATACTAATACTATTATTATTATTATTAACACAACAAGATGAGTCCACAGCAGACACTCTGCTGGCTGTTGAATTGGATCACACGTCAGACACTTCCCAAGTGTCTTGGATTGTGTGATGTATTATTATTATTATTATTATTATTATTATTATTATTATTATTATTATTATTATTATTATTTGAAACACAAGAGGAGTCCACAGCAGACACAATGCTGGCTGTTGTATTGGATCACACGTCGGACTCTTCCCAAATGTCTAGGACTATTATTATTATTATTATTATTATTATTATTATTATTATTATTACTATTATTATTATTTGAAACACAACAAGATGAGTCCCACAGCAGACACTCTGCTGACTGTTATTATTATTATTATTATTACTAATACTAATACTATTATTATTATTTGAAACACAACAAGATGATTCCACAGCAGACACTCTTCTGGCTGTTGAACTGGATCACACATCCGACTCTTCCCAAGTGTCTAGGATTATTATTATTATTATTATTATTATTATTATTATTATTAAGGGAGGGAGGGCAGGCAGGCCTTGGGGTCTTATGGGATGGATGTATGGATTGAGGAGGGGTCTCCTGCACTTCCCCTTGACCCCTCCCTCCCTCTCCTTGGCAGGTCTTCCGCAGTGGCGAAGGGATGGGCATCCGGCTGGACAGCGCCTCGGCCTTCCAGGGAGCGGTCATCTCCCCGCATTACGACTCCCTGCTGGTCAAGGTCATCGCCCACGGGAAGGACCACCCCACGGCCGCCTCCAAGATGAGCCGCGCCCTGGCCGAGTTCCGCATCCGCGGCGTCAAGGTAGGGGTCACTCTTCCCGTCCATTCCCCCCATCCGTCGCAGCAAAGCATCCTGGGAGTGAGAAATAGACCCCGTCCCCCCCAAAATGATGCAAAGAGGAAACCGGGATTGGCAAAAAGTTCCCACTTTATACACATCGTAAACGCATTTGGTTTGGTTTCCGACCCCCAGCACCATTCACACACCCCCCGGGCGGACCCCCCTGTGTCCGTCTCTGGGGCCCCCCTTGAGAGGTGGCCAAGGGGAGGGGGCTCTTCTTCCTCTCCCCATGTTTCCTTTTTGGCAAATTATATTTGCTTATTATAAATAGACGGGGCTTCCTTTTCTGCCCTCCCGCTTTGGGCTCATTCCCAGCCTTGAGGGGGGTCGTGGTCGACCATTTTTGGCCCCGAGGGGGGAAGTGTCGTCGGTGGTCTCCCACCCAAAGTTGGCAAAGGCCTTTTAGAGGACCCCGAGGGGCCACTCTTCTTTGGCGGCTACACCACGCTCTCCTCCAGGTCCTCCGCGTTGAGGAGGGGTCCCAGCCCCTTGGCCATAGCCGTGTTTTCCTCCTCGGGTGCCCCTCCCTCCTCCGGGAAGAGCCCCTGTCCCAGCATGCCTTGCACCGACTGGCTGCGCTTGCTCCAGGCCCGGCTCAGCCGCGCGGCGTAGCAGCACCCGTTGCCGCTACCCGTGGCGGGGGCCACGAAGGGGGGCCCGTCCCCCAGGTCCAGGGAGCAACTGCGCTGGGCCTTGCTGACCGGGGGTCTGCCCCGCCCCACCGTCCGGCCCCCCTCCTTGGCCTTGGGCGGCCGCCTCCGCCGCTGGGCCTTGTGCGGGAGGGTCACTCCGCCGCCGCCGCCGCCGCCGCCGTTGGTCTGGGAGTGGACGTGGGTGACCTTGGGCAGGGCCACCACCTCGGCCGCCCGCCCGCTGGCGCAGACCTTGTAGCGCACCATCATGACCACGGTGAAGACCAGCAGGGTGACCACCACCACGCCGCCCACGATGACGGCCAGGGTGCCCCCCAGGAAGTGGGCCTGCAGGGCGCGGCAGTCCGGGAAGGGCTCCTCCCGCGTGGAGAAGGGGGCGCAGCCCAGCAGGTGGGTGGCCGCCAGCGCCGTGGACGCGTCCTCAAAGATGGCCAGCAGGCAGAGGTCGTAGTCCGCACCCGGCACCAGGTGCCGCAGGAGGAAGCGCCGCGTGACGCCCGGGACGATCCTGCGGGGAGAAGCGGGAGCGAGTGAGCGAGCCACCACGTGTCTGCTTAGGGCTGCCGTGGACCATGTGTTGTGGTCATCTCTGAGCGGTTAGACCCCAATGGCCATTGACCTGGCCCCCGCCCTCCCTCAGGTTTAGACTTAAGCTCCCCCAAAGTCTGAAATGACTTGAAGGCACAACAACAACAATCCTAATTAACCTGACTATCTCATTGGCCAGAAGCAGGCCCACACTTCCCACTGCAATCCTGATAAGTTTACAGTATGTTGGCTAAAATTATTTTAAATTTTTAAATATTGTATTGTTCTTTCGTTTACCAATATTGTAAATGAAATATTGTAAATGAATGATATGTTAATAATATAATGTGTATACATATAATAATAATAATAATAATAATAATAATAATAATAATAATAATAATAAGTTTGTTTATATCCCGCCTCCATCTCCCCCAAAGGGGACTTGGGGCGGCTTACAGCAAAATCAGGTACAAAACAATGATAAAATATGAAACATCAAAGAACAATAAGAAAAAACAATAGTAATATACACACAGTAACCGAAAAAACACAACGCGGTATTAAAACATCGAATTAAAAACAATGAAGTTGCGATAGTGGATAAGCAAGGTGCACATTATGAGTTACAAATTCGTAAATAGATAAATGTAATGTAATACAGTATAATATTTATTTACCAATATTGTAAATGAAATATTGTAAATGAATGATACGGTAATAATATTATTTCCAACGTTTCTATCCCGCCCTTCTCACCCGAAGGGACTCAGGGCGGCGAACAAAACTGGCAACAATTCGATGCCTACACATAATTAAAATAGCAACGAAAATCCAATTAAAACAATATAAAAATATAAAACATATGGTTAAAATCCATTCATCCAAAATCCTCGTGCTGTAGCCGTAAATCAGTCCGGGTCGTCTTTATCATTTAATCTTCGAAAGCCTGGGCACATAGCCATGTTTTCAGGGCTTTTCTAAAACTCAAAAGGGTTGGGGCTTGTCATACATCTCTGGGGACACATATAATATTGATAATAATATTATAATATTATTTTATTATGACACAGCAAACAAGATCGATATGCTATTATATTAATATAATAATATATTATATTATATTAATATTATATATATATTAATATATTATATTAATATAATATAGTAATATAATATATTAATATAATATATTAATATATTAATATTATAATGTAATACAATATATTATTTATTTATTTATTACAGTATTTCTATCCTGCCCTTCTCACCCAATAGGGGACTCAGGGCAGCTAATAATAATAATAATAATAATACAATATAACAATATTGTATAATATAATAATATTAATTATATATTAAATGCAATATTACTAATAATATTACGGTATAATGGTATAGTACAATATAGTAATATATAATGCTAATATTGTGCTATGCTAATAATATAATATATTGTGTGTACATACAACTTGGGTTGAGAGAGGGTGGGGTATAAATGTAATAAATAGATAAATAAGTAATTGTTGCTGGGGGGTTGCACTAC
Source organism: Anolis carolinensis (assembly GCF_035594765.1). Taxonomy (NCBI): domain Eukaryota; kingdom Metazoa; phylum Chordata; class Lepidosauria; order Squamata; family Anolidae; genus Anolis; species Anolis carolinensis. Next base: position 738,860 of record NW_026943825.1, read on the forward strand.
AAATAAGACATGTGCAGTGAGCATAGGAATTTGTTCTTTTTTTTTTCAAATGATAATTCAGCCCCTCAACAATCTGAGGGACCATGAATTGGCCCTCCACTTAAAAAGTTTGAGGACCCCTGGGTTAGACTCAATTTAACCCTCTCTGGGGGAGATTCCACCAAAAATCAGCAGAGTAGCAAAAGCAAAAGCTTCCAAAAGCAACACGGGGCGAGCAAAGAGAAGCCTTTCAACTTAGGATGGCAATGGAGTACAGAATCTCAGTAAAAGTTCAAAAAGTATTCAGGTAAAAAGAACTCCATTGTAGATAGAAAGGCTTGGGAGCTGTCTAGTCTACTCTAGACTGGTTTCGAAGGAAAAATAAGAAAGGAAAAATAACAAACATCTAAATAGTTACATCTTGCCAGGAGAGATGGCGAGATGCTTCTTGTTAGCTAGAAGAACAAAGGGAGACGAGAGAACCAAAATGGTTCCAACCTCATGGTCCAGTTTATTCTGACCAATGAGAAGTTAGTGTCCCTGGAGAGTCACATTTCTACTAACTTCAAAGTAAGGGATGAACGTAAACAAGATAGAGTGAAAACACAGTGAAGCCTGTCTAGGCATGCTTTGGAAACAGGGAAAGGATTCCCTCAATCCAACTCTATCATCTATCTGACTACATCTAGACCTGAGTAGTCCAGGGTGATTCCCAGCACTATGGACCTTTGGACCTCCAGGTGTTGGACTGTGGATCCCACCATCTCTACGGCCAGGACTCCTGGGAGATGAAGTCCAAAACAACTGGAGGGGCAACGGTTGGGGACAAGGCAAGTCCAGATGGAGATGAAGACCCTTCCTCAGAGGAAAGCCAAGATGGAGATCTTTCTGGTGGAGACCCTTCTGCAGATAGTCAAGATGGAGACCATCCACAGCACTGTGGTTGTCAAACAATGCTCCTCCAGGTGTTTTGGATTCCGGCTTCCACAATCTAACAGCTGGAGGACCAAAGGTTGGGGACCATTGCTTGAGAGGAAAGTCAAGATGGAGATGGAGACCCTTCTTCAGAAGAAAGCCAAGATGAAGATCTTTTTGGTGGAGACCCTAGTACAGATAGTCAAGATGGAGACCATCCACAGCACTGTGGTTGTCAAACAATGCTCCTCCAGGTGTTTTGGATTCCGGCTTCTACAATCTAACAGCTGGAGGACCAAAGGTTGAGGACCACGGCTTGAGATGAAAGTCAAGATGGAAGCCCTCCTGCTAGGAGCCAGGATGGAGGCCCTTCTTCAGAGAAGTTGGGATGGAGGCCCTTCTTTTGAGGAAAGCTTATTTATTTATTGTGCTCAGGGCAGAGCACAACATAGATAAGGCAAGCATTACATGCCGGGACATAAAAAAATTATAAATATACGCAAACATTAAAATCAGTCGTATCTACTTTAAAACCAACTGTTTGAACCAACTCAGTGAAGAAGTCAAGATGGAGATCCTTCACATGGAGACCTTCCTGAGGGACGTAGTGAGGGAGACCCTTCTTCAGAAGAAAGGCAAGATGGAGGCTCTCTAAGAGAAGATGGGATGGAGACCCTTTAGAAGAAGGTCTGGAAGTTGATGTTCCTCAACTAGGAACCACTGCTCCAGTGAAAGGTCAACAGGGTCCCTCTGACCTCCATTTGGTCAACCCACCTGCCTCCATGTTCCCTGTCCCACCCCCCAACTACAACCCCTTACCTGTAGACAAGCGCATCGTCCGCAGTGGAGTTGTACTGGATCTGGAACATCCAGGCCGTGAAGGCGGAGGAGGGGTCCAGGGTCCAGCGGACGAGGGCGGAGGTGGCGGTCACCTCGGAGACCTCCACGCCGTGCCTGGCGGGACCCGCGGCCCCCTCGCTGGTCCCGTTCCCCACGGAGGAGGCCGAGGAGGCCTTGGCGGCGGAGGAGGAGGCGATGTCCGAGGAGCCCGGGTCCGGCTGCGGAGCGGCCGCGCTGCCGTTGCCCCGGTGCGGCAGGGGGATGACCTGGAGGTGGACGGCGGCGGTGGCCTCGCCGGCGGCGTTGATGGCGATGCAGGCGTAGGCCCCGTCGTCGCGGAGCGTGGTGACCAGGATGTCCAGGGTGCCGTTGCGGAAGGAGGCCGTGCGGGAGGAGTTGCCCAGGATGCGGTCGTCGGGGGAGACCCAGTGCACGGCCGGCTCGGGGTCGCCCACCGCCCGGCAGCGCAGCGTGGCCCGCTGGCCCTCCAGCACCCAGAGCCGGTGGCTGTGCCGCGTGATGAGTGGCGGCTCGCAGGCAAACTCCTCCTCGGGCACCGACCAGAAGTAGCGCCCGGCCAGGTGCCCCGGCGAGGCGCAGGTCTCCAGGTCGTCGGGGCGGCCCAGGCGCCGCAGCCAGAGCAGCTCGCAGTTGCAGTGCAGGGGGTTGCCGCCGAAGCCGAGGGAGACGGTGGGGGCGTAGGGCGTGGGGCTGACCACCCCGGGCATGGCGCGGGCGAAGAGCGGGTCCGGGGCCAGCGTCCGGAGCCGGTTGGAGGTGAGGTCCAGGCGCGAGAGCTTGTAGAGCTGGGCGAAGGCCCCCTCGGGGACGGCCTCCAGCAGGTTGTGGTCCAGGTTGAGCGTGTGCAGGCTGGGCATGGCCCGGATGCCGGCCCACGGGGCCCCCCGCAGGTTGTTGTACGAGAGGTCCAGGTCCTCCAGCGTCTGCAGGAAGTCGTCAAAGGCCTCGGCCGGGACCTCCTCCAGCTGGTTGTTGTTGAGGATGAGGTGCTGCAGGTTGAGCAGGCCCCGCAGCGCCCCGCCGGGCAGCGCGGTCAGCCGGTTGCCGTCCAGGTGCAGCGAGCGCAGGCTCTCCAGGTCCCCGAAGGCCAGCGGGCGCACCGTGTCGATGGTGTTGCGCGAGAGTGTCAGGTCCACCAGCCCCGACATGTTCAGGAAGTCCGGCGGCTCCAGCACCCGGATGAAGTTGTCCGCCAGGCGCAGCTCCACCGTCCGGCGGTCGATGTGCGGCGGCACGAAGAGCAGGCCTTTGTGCGCGCACAGAGTGCTCAGCGACTCCGAGAGGTTCTGGCAGACGCAGTGCGGCGGGCACGACTCCTCCGCCCCCGGCTGGGCCGCGGACGGGACCCCCAGGAACAGCAGGGAGGGCAGGAGCAGCAGCAGCAGAGGCCGAGGGGGCAGCCGCCGGCCCATGGTAGGCGCTCCGGGGGCTGGACCTGCAGGCAAAGGGGTCAGGGGTCACAGCACGAAATGAGGGGAGGGTGGACTCTGTGGGAAGGGCCTCAACGGCCCTCTTGAAGGAGACCACCGCCGTTGGGGGCCTTCTAGATAGACCTCCCATCGAAGCTGCAAAGAGAGTAGGACCCAAATGGAGCTCAGTGTCTCTGCTTCCAGGATTCAGCCATCGAGTGGCTTGACCCTTCTGGATGGATAGACTGCCGTCTATGGGGCTGCCCTTGGAGACTGTCCAGAGGCCGAAAGGAGAGCAGGACCCAACTAGAGCTCGGTCTTAGGAAAGGACCTCTGCTTCCAGGATTCAGCCCTTGAGTGGCTTGACCCTTCTGTATGGATAGACTGCCGTCTATGGGGCTGCCCTTGGAGACTGTCCGGAGGCCGAAAGGAGAACAGGACCCAGTTGGAGCTCAATATTAAGGAAGGACCCCCTCTGAATCTAGGCCATGGAGACCCCGAGTAGCTTGGCTCTTCTGGATGGATAGACTGCCGTCTATGGGGCTGCCCTTGGAGACTGTGCAGAGCTCAATCGTAGAGAAGGATCGCCTTGAATGAGTTTTTCCTGCTTCTTGCAGAGGGTTGGATTGGATGGCCCATGAGGTCTCTTCCAAAACTAGGCCAGTGGGCCCCAACCTGTGAGTCCCCAGATGTTTTTGGCCTACAACTCCCAGAAATCTCAGCCAGTTTACCAGATGTTAGGATTTCTGTGAGTTGAAGGCCAAAAACATCTGGGGACCCACAGGTCGAGACCCACTGATCTAGGCCATCAAGCGCCCGAGTGTCGACAGGGACGGCAGCAACGGCAATGGACAGATGGGTCAGGTTGGAGGGAGTCCGAGCGGGAAATAGGGGTAGAGTGGCCCCATGGAATTCTGTTGGGAATTCTGGGAGCTGAAGTCTAGAACGCCTGGAGGGAAGGAGGGCTGAGGTTGGCCCAGGCTCGGGATGGATGTCTCCCTGTGGAAGGAAGAGGACCGAGTGGGGCTCAGTCTTAGGGAAGGGTCACCTTCTTCTTCCATCCACCCCACCCCCAGTGGCTTGACCCTTGACCCCTCCCTGCTCTTCAATTGCTAATGATGTGGAGCCTCTTCTGTGTCCCCCCCCCCCCCCACATTCCAGCCGCCTCTGCCTTCATTGCTTTGATGCATTGACCATCTCCTTTGGCCTCCGGATCTGCCCACGGCGCCGTGTTTATTGGGGGGGGGGGTTGCATGAGTGGCCTCTTAGCTGTGGCCGGAGGTGGTCCAGCTTCTGGACAAACGGAAGTGGACGGATGGAGGGGGAGGAGGGGGTCGGGAGGGGGGAGGGGGGGAGGGGGGAGGGGGAGGGGTAGGGAGGGGGGAGCCCCGTTGTCTGAGCTGGACAGGAGGCCGGTCAAGCAGGCCCGAGACCCCCCCCCCAACACAAAAAGAGAGCCAGACCTTCCTGACAGAGGTAGAGCCAAGGGAGGGGCCTTGTGCGCGTGCAGAGTGCTCCCTGCAGTGGGGAGGGGAGGGGGGCACAAAAAGAGGAGGGGGTCCTTCCTTAATATTGAGCTCTATCCTCTGTAATAGAGCCCCCCCTTTCTTTGCATCTGGATGGGGAGGGGGCCACAAATCACAATCCGTCCATCAATCCATCCTCTGCTCCTCCCCCCCCCCCCCCTACAAAGGGCAGCATGAAGGTGAAACATGGGGAGGGGGTTTCCCACCTTAAAGGGACCCCCCCCCCCCCCATTTCCTTACCTTCTTCCTGTTGTGCTTCTCCCTTCCTTCCTTCCTTCCTCTTGCCCCCCCTCTTTGTCTTTGTCTCAAAGGGGGGGGCCTTCCTTGGGCCCGGGCGGCCCCCCCTCCCCTCCCTCCCCCTCCCCCTCCCCCAGGGGGGGCATCACCAGGGCAGACAGAAGAGACCCCCCATCTCGCCCTCCCTCCCTTCCTTCCTTCTCTCCTGACAGGCTGCAGAGCCCCCCCCCTCTCTGTTTCAGGGGAGGGGGGGTCGGGGAGGGGGGGGCGGGGCCAGCCAGCATCCCTACCTCGCTGTGATTGGTCCATGGGGAAGCAGTGGAAGGGCAGACGGCCAATCGGGAGGCAGGGGCGGGGCCAAGAGCATCCTTTTCTCTCTCCAAGGCCAAGCGCTTTCCTGCAGCATCTCTTTGGGATCCTGCAGGATTCTGGGAAATGTAGTTTGTCGTGAATAAGAATAAATAATAGATCATTGTGATACAATATAATACTAATAATACAATATAATAATATGAATGATATATTATATTTTACATGTAATATTACTAATAATATTACAATATATTGATACATATTACAATATTACAATATATTGATATAGTAATTTATTGCCAGTATTGTACTATGCTAATAATATAATATTGTATGTAAATTTAATTTGTAAGCCGCTCTGAGTCCCCTTCGGGGTGAGAAAGAAGGGCGGGATATAAATGTAGCAAATAAATCATAAATAAATCATATACACACATGCATATATACCTCTATTCATATATACAATACGATTTACAATAATATATAATATTATAATATATTTTGTATGCACACAATATTAATAATATTGTTTTGTAATACAATATAATACTAATACAGTAGAGTCTCACTTATCCAACACTCACTTATCCAAATTCTGGATTATCCAACACATATTTGTAGTCAATGTTTTCAATATATCGTGATATTTTGGTGCTAAATTCGTAAATACAGTAATTACTACATAGCGTTACTACATATTGAACTACTTCTGTCAAATTTGTTGCATAACATGATGTTTTGGTGCTTAATTTGTAAAATCATAACCTAATTTGATGTTTAATAGGCTTTTCCTTAATCCCTCTTTATTATTACTCAGAGCGGCTTACAAATTAAATTTACATACAGCATTATAGTACAGTAGAGTCTCACTTATCCAACATAAATGGGCCGGCAGAATGTTGGATAAGCGGGTATGTTGGATAATAAGGAGGGATTAAGGAAAAGCCTATTAAAGCTCAAATTAGGTTATGGTTTTACAAATTTGGCACCAAAATATCACGATAAATTAAAAACATTGACTACAAAAATGTGTTGGATAATCCAGAACATTGGATACGTGAGTGTTGGATAAGTGAGACTCTACTGTACATTAATTTTATATATGAATTTTCCCCTCATATGTTTGCAGGTCTTTGCAAATCCTATATACATATAGATCCATGTACCTGTATATTTGTATTTATAAATTATTGTATATATATATATACTAGCTGTGCCCGGCCACGCGTTGCTGTGGCAAAGTGGTGGTGGTATCGGTTAAAACTTGTTGTGGAATTTTTATTTGACGTTATTTGTATTTTTTAAAATTAATTTTATTGTCACTTATCTTTTTTATTTATTATATTTTATTATTTTGTTGTATTATTTTTAGTCATTTTTTATAGTATTTTATTGTATTAATTATTTTAGTGTTTTTTATAATTTTTTATTGTATTATTTGTATTTATTTTTTTATCATTATTTTATTAACACTTGGCTGAGTGGGTTGCTAGGAGACCAAGTGGGTGGAGCTTAGCCTTGTAACTGGCAGCAATTGGATAAAAACTATTATTCCTCTCCCTCTAATTAGAAATTTATTTTTCTTTTCTTTTTGTTGTATCAACCTAGAGGCATGGATGAGGGGTTGTGATGTCAATTTTCGAGGTTGTGGGGTGTTTACTTTTGTTGTTTTGTCTGCTGCCCTGATGCCATCACTCTTTTATATATATAGATAAGTAAAATTATATGATAGGAAGTCCCACGAGAAGGAAACCGCAGTGTTGCGCAGAATCCTACAAGCCGGGAAGTGCTGTTTCTGAATGGGACGACCCTTGACTATTATCAGGAATCCATTGTTGTTGTTGTTGTTGTTGTGTTTATGTCAATGTCTCCCGCTCTTCCTTCCTTCCCCAGACCAACATCCCCTTCCTGCAGAACGTTCTGGGCCACGACCAGTTCCTCCGCGGGACGGTGGACACGCAGTTCATTGACGAGAACCAGGACCTGTTCAACCTCCGTCCGGGGCAGAACCGGGCCCAGAAGCTGCTCCATTACCTGGGTGCGGGTGCGGGTGCAGGTGGATGGATGGAGGAGAAGGGCTGCTCCCTTTCATCTCTCTCTAACGGCATCCACTTTCCTTCCTCCCTCGCAGGCCACGTCATGGTCAACGGCCCGCTGACCCCGATCCCGGTCAACGTCCGGCCCTCGCCCACCGACCCCACCATCCCCTCGGTCCCTCTGGGTGAGTCAGGCTTCCTGAAGGGGGCACAACGTCCGCCTGCTTGGCCATGAGGCGCAAGGCCTGAGCCTCCGGACAGCCGGCCTTATAATCATATAATAATAATAATAATAATAATAATAATAATAATAATAATAATAATAATAATAACAACCACCTCCCAGCAGCAAAGAACTGGTGGGATCACAAACCTGCAAAAGTCTTGGAAAATGAACATGCAAAGATACTGTGGGACTTCCGAATCCAGACTGACAAAGTTCTGGAACACAACACACCAGACATCACAGTTGTGGAAAAGAACAAGGTTTGGATCATTGATGTTGCCATCCCAGGTGACAGTCGCATAGATGAAAAACAACAGGAAAAACTCAGGCGCTATCAGGACCTCAAGATTGAACTGCAAAGACTCTGGCAGAAACCAGTGCAGGTGGTCCCGGTGGTGATGGGCACACTGGGTGCCGTGCCAAAAGATCTCAGCCGGCATTTGGAAACAATAGACATTGACAAAATCACCTTCTGCCAACTGCAAAAGGCCACCCTACTGGGATCTGCACGCATCATCCGAAAATACATCACACAGTCCTAGACACATGGGAAGTGTTCGACTTGTAGTTTTGCGAAACGAAATCCAGCATGTCTCTCGTTTGCTGTGCCATACAACGTCGTTGTGTTGATAATAATAATAATAATAATAATAATAATAATAATAATAATAATAATAATAATAAAAAATCTCCCCTGAGATTGGAAAGGGGCTCCCCCTAGAGGTGGGAGAAGGGATGACTCCTGTCCTTGCATGTGTGTGTGCATATATGTGTGTGTTTATGTATGTGTGAATGTATATCAACAACAATTCTTTATTGATTAGTCACTTTTGACCATATCATCATCATCATCATTTAATTACTTATTAATTGCCCTCCATCCACGATTCTCTAGGCGATTTACAAGATAAAATTGTAAAGGATAAAAACACTTACATACAAATATTGATAAAATTAACCTAGATCAAAAGCTCAAAACATGTAAAACATACAATACGTACACACTTACGCATACATACAATAAAACCATGTAAAGATACAAAACATCCCGACCTGCAGCCTAATAACCCGCTCCTAGACAAATACAGAGTAAAAAGGTTAAAATTAGTAATTTCCTAAGGTAAGGTTTGAACGAGGACAGGGGCAAGTAAAACAACATAGTATTTATTTATTTATTTACAGTATTTATATCCCGCCCTTCTTTCTCACCCCAAAGGGGACTCAGGGCGGATTACAATGAACACATATGTGGCAAGCATTCAATGCCAACAGACAAACAACATTCAGTTTTAGACAGACACAGAGGCATTTTAACATCTTTCCAGCTTCACGATTCCAGCCACAGGGGGAGCTGTTGCTTCACCGTCCATTGATGGCTGTTCTTCCTCTTCTTTTCCTCGTGAGCAGTTTTATGGTGTTGTAGATAATTAGCCTCCCGCATAAAGCGTACCTAAATTTTCCCTACTTGACAGATGCAACTGTCTTTTGGGGCTGCTAGGTCAACAGTAAGCCGGGGCTATTTTTTTTTAAAAAAAATGGTCGGAGGCTTAACCCGACCCGGGCTTCGAACTCATGACCTCTCGGTCAGTAGTGATTTGTAGCAGCTGATTACTAGCCAGCTGCGCCACAGCCCGGCCCCTTCACATAGCAAATGTTAAGTTTGGATTTTGTTAATGGCAATAATGTCTCAGCTCTCCGCTTCCATCTTCTCACGAATGGCCAGAGCTTTTTGCATAAAAAGGACCAGTTTTAAAATAGAGATTTTATCTGAACCCTGTAGAAGGATGTGCAGTTTCTCCTTATTCTCTAAGTGAGTCTGATTCTCCAGCAGAGGCTCTAAGTAGAGAGATCGAATCCTGGTGTAATTGGGGCATTTTAAGAAAAAATGTTCCGAGTCCTCCACTTCTGCATCTACCTCACGACACGAATGTATATCTGTATGTATGCATGTATCTGTTTATGTGAATGTATGTATGTGTATATGTGTGTGTGTACATATGTGTATGTGAATTTGTATGTGTACTTATGTATGGGTGTATTTATTTGCATGTGTGTAGGTAAAGGTTTCCCCTGACGTTAAGTCCAGTCGTGTCCGACTCTGGGGGTTGGTGCTCATCTCCATTTCTAAGCCAAAGAGCCAGCGTTGTCCGTAGACACCTCCAAGGTCATGTGGCCACTGGCATGACTGCATGGAGCGCAGTCACCTTCCCACCAATAGGAGCGGTACCTATTGATCTACTCACATCAGCATGTTTTCGAACTGCTAGGTTGGCAGGAGCTGGAGCTAACAGCGGGCGCTCACTCCACTCCCGGGGTTTGAACCTGGGACCTTTCGGTCTCCAGCTCAGTGCTTTAACGCACTTCACCACCGGGGCTCCTATATTTATATATGTGTTTATATATGTGTATTTATATGTACATATGTGTGTGTGTGTTTGTTTGGATATGTGTATTTATGTGTATGAGTAGATAGTATTTATATATGTGTATTTATATGTATATATGTGTGTGTGTGTTTGTTTGGATATGTGTATTTATGTGTATGAGTAGATAGTATTTATATATGTGTATTTATATGTATATATGTGTGTGTGTGTTTGTTTGGATATGTGTATTTATGTGTATGAGTAGATAGTATTTATATGTGTATTTATATGTACATATGTGTGTGTGTGTTTGTTTGGATATGTGTATTTATGTGTATGAGTAGATAGTATTTATATATGTGTATTTATATGTATATATGTGTGTGTGTGTTTGTTTGGATATGTGTATTTATGTGTATGAGTAGATAGTATTTATATGTGTATTTATATGTACATATGTGTGTGTGTGTTTGTTTGGATATGTGTATTTATGTGTATGAGTAGATAGTATTTATATGTGTATTTATATGTATATATGTGTGTGTGTGTTTGTTTGGATATGTGTATTTATGTGTATGAGTAGATAGTATTTATATATGTGTATTTATATGTATATATGTGTGTGTGTGTTTGTTTGGATATGTGTATTTATGTGTATGAGTAGATAGTATTTATATGTGTATTTATATGTACATATGTGTGTGTGTGTTTGTTTGGATATGTGTATTTATGTGTATGAGTAGATAGTATTTATATGTGTATTTATATGTACATATGTGTGTGTGTGTTTGTTTGGATATGTGTATTTATGTGTATGAGTAGATAGTATTTATATGTGTATTTATATGTATATATGTGTGTGTGTGTTTGTTTGGATATGTGTATTTATGTGTATGAGTAGATAGTATTTATATATGTGTATTTATATGTACATATGTGTGTGTGTGTTTGTTTGGATATGTGTATTTATGTGTATGAGTAGATAGTATTTATATATGTGTATTTATATGTACATATGTGTGTGTGTGTTTGTTTGGATATGTGTATTTATGTGTATGAGTAGATAGTATTTATATGTGTATTTATATGTATATATGTGTGTGTGTGTTTGTTTGGATATGTGTATTTATGTGTATGAGTAGATAGTATTTATATGTGTATTTATATGTATATATGTGTGTGTGTGTTTGTTTGGATATGTGTATTTATGTGTATGAGTAGATAGTATTTATATGTGTATTTATATGTATATATGTGTGTGTGTGTTTGTTTGGATATGTGTATTTATGTGTATGAGTAGATAGTATTTATATATGTGTATTTATATGTATATATGTGTGTGTGTGTTTGTTTGGATATGTGTATTTATGTGTATGAGTAGATAGTATTTATATGTGTATTTATATGTATATATGTGTGTGTGTGTTTGTTTGGATATGTGTATTTATGTGTATGAGTAGATAGTATTTATATATGTATATGTGTGTGTGTTTGGATATGTGTATTGTTAATGTGGGATTTGTGTATTGATAGTGTTTAAATGCAATTTGTGTCTTGCTTGTATTGCAACTGATTGCATCATCCAGAGTGTAACATAGTCTGGAAAGAGTTAATTGCTAAGAAGCTGTGATGACCTTGATGTGTGGATGGAACTGGGGAGTATCCAGACACAAGTGTGTGTGCATGATTGATTGCGTCAGTTCAGTTCTGAGTTCAGTCGAGTTCTGTCTGCCTTGAGTTGAGTCCTGTGTTCATCTGTCGTCTGTTTGTGTTGATTCAGTCAAACTTTGTAAATAGTTATTACCAACGTCTCCGAGTGCCTCGTCGTTCTGCGCTCCACTGATTCCATCCAACGACTGCTGCGCTGCAAATACTCTGACATGTATTTATGTGCATGAGTAGAGAGTATTTATACATGTGTATTTATATGTGTATGAAGTGTGAGCCTGTGACGCTCTCTTTCCTTCCCGCCACGTCAGGGCCTCCCCCGCAGGGCTTCCGGGACGTCTTGCTGCGCGAGGGCCCCTCGGGGTTCGCCCGGGCCATCCGGCAGCACAAGGGGCTCCTGCTGATGGACACCACCTTCCGGGACGCCCACCAGTCCCTGCTGGCCACCCGCGTGCGCACCCACGACCTCAAGCGCATCGCCCCCTTCGTGGCACACAACTTCAGCCGCCTCTTCAGCCTCGAGAACTGGGGCGGTCAGTGGGGGGCCGCGGGGGAGGGGAGAGGGGTCTGCGCCCCCATGAGACCCCCTGACGCCCCTCCGTCCTCTCTCTCTCTCTCTCTCTATCCCTCCCCCCCAGGGGCCACCTTCGACGTGGCCATGCGCTTCCTGTACGAGTGCCCCTGGCGCCGCCTGCAGGAGCTGCGCGAGCTCATCCCCAACATCCCCTTCCAGATGTTGCTGCGCGGGGCCAACGCCGTGGGGTACACCAACTACCCAGACAACTCTGTCTTCAAGTGAGTGCCTTGGGCAGAGCCCAGCCCAAAAAGTTACACAAGTTTAACAAATGACATCTCCAGGTAGGAGAGTCAGGGCTTACTTATCAAGCTGCCTTTAATAATAAGAATAAGAACAATAAGAAAATCGCACAGACTACAAGCAGAGGCATGACACCTGCTGTGCCATTGTTGTTGTTGTCTTGGTGTCAATAAGAATAAGAATAATAAGAAAATCGCACAGACAGACTACAAGCAGAGGCATGACACCTGCTGTGCCATTGTTGTTGTTGTCTTGGTGTCAATAATAAGAATAAGAATAATAAGAAAATCCCACAGACAGACTACAAGCAGAGGCATGACACCTGCTGTGCCATTGTTGTTGTCTTGGTGGCAATTATTATTATTATTATTATTATTATTATTATTATTATTATTATATTATTAGTACAAATCTTCTCCCTGAATCTTTCTCACTCCCTTATCACACAGTCCTAGACACTTGGGAAGTGTTTGACTTGTGATTTTGTGATAGGAAATCCAGCATATAGATCTTGTTTGCTGTGTCATAAAATAATAATAATAATAATAATAATAATAATAATAATAATAATAATAATAATAATAATAATAATAATACACTTGGGAAGTGTCCGACGTGGGATCCAATACAACAGCCAGCTGAGTGTCTGCTGTGGACTCATCTTGTTGTGCTTCAAATAATAATAATAATAATAATAATAATAATAATAATCTATCTTGTTTGCTGTGTCATAATATTATAATAATAATCATCATAATCATCATCATCATCATCATAGACTTTGCCAGTGTCCTTCTCATGAAAGTCTGGGTCCAATCTCCAATAATAATAATAATAATAATAATAATAATAATAATAATCCTAGAAACTTGGGAAGTGTCTGATGTGTGATCCAATACAACAGCCAGCAGAGTGTGCTGTTTCTAATAATAATAATAATAATAATAATAATAATAATAATAATAATAATAATAATAATAATAATAAACATAGACTTTGCCAGTGTCCTTCTCATGGAAGTCTGGCTCCAATCTTCCTAATAATAATGATAATAATAATAATCCTAGACTCTTGGGAAGTGTCCGACGTGTGATCCAGTACAATAGCCAGCAGAGTGTCTGCTGTGGACTCATCTTGTGTTTCAAATAATAATAATAGTAATAATAATAATAATAATAAACCTAGACTCTTGGGAAGTGTCCGACGTGTGATCCAAGACAACAGCCAGCAGAGTGTCTGCTGTGCACTCATCTTGTTCTGTTTCCAATAATAATAATAATAACAATAACAACTTTATTTGTAAGGGGGGACTTGGGTGGTTTCCAGACAAACCGTGGCAAACATTCAATGCCATGATAACAAATGAGCCGAATACATAATCAAACGAAACATAAAATAGACATCAGTGTGAACTATTAATAACCAACCAACCAAATACTTGAAACAAATAGGCCTCTTCATCCACAGTCGCATCATAGTAAAATCACAATTAAAAGTGTAAGTGATGTTGAAGATGTTATGTTAGAAATGATATCCCACAGTCCACAGGGCCAAAGTGGTGGGTGTCCAGTGTCCAGCGGGTTTACACATGGGGTCTGCTCTCCGCGCAGGTTCTGCCAGGTGGCCAAGGAGAACGGGATGGACATCTTCCGGGTGTTTGACTCCCTCAACTACCTTCCCAACATGCTGCTGGGGATGGAGGCGGCCGGCCAGGCAGGGGCCGTGGTGGAGGCGGCCATCTCCTACACGGGGGACGTCTCTGACCCTGGCCGAAGCAGCAAGTACACGCTGGACTACTACCTGGGTCTGGCCGAGGAGCTGGTCAAGGCCGGCACACACATCCTGGCCATCAAGGTACGAGGGGAGCGGGCCAGGAAGCCGGCTGGACTGGGTGGCCTCTGGAGGTCCCTTCCTACTAGGACTCAAGTCATAATAATAATAATAATAATAATAATAATAATAATAATAATGTAATAATAATTCTTCCTGCCAAGCATATGTGAGTTGGACTGGATGGCCTCTGGAGGTCCCTTCCTACTAGGACTCAAGTCATCATCATCATCATCATCATAATAATGTAATAATAATTCTTCCTGCCAAGCATATGTGGGTTGGACTGGATAGCCTCTGGGGGTCCCCTTCGGTTCTATGAGTCATTATTATTATTATTATTATTATTATTATTATTATTATTCTATGTTCATGTCAGGCAGAAGAGGTTTGGCCTCTGGAGGTCCTTTCCAACTAGGACTCAAGTCATAATAATAATATAGTAATAATAATTCTTCCTGCCAGGCATGTGTGAGTTGGACTGGATGGCCTCTGGGGGTCCCCTTTGGTTCTATGAGTCATGATGATGATGATGATGATGATTATTATTCTATGTTTGTGTCAGGCAGAAGAGGTTTGGGCTGGATGGCCTCTGGAGGTCCCTTCCAACTAGGACTCAAGTAATAATAATAATAATAATAATAATAATAATAATAATAATAATAATACAGTATAGTAATAATAATTCTTCCTGCTATGTGGGTTGGACTGGATGGCCTCTGGGGGTCCACTTCGGTTCCATGAGTCATCATCATCATCATCATCATCATCATTATTACTACTACTACTACTATTATTATTATTATTTTATTATGACACAGCAAACAAGATAGACATGCTGGATTTCTTATCACAAAATCATAAGTTGAACACTTCCCAAGTGTCTAGGACTGTGTGATGTATATTAGGGTTATTATTATTATTATTATTATTTGAAACACAACAAGATGTGTTTAAGTGCAGGCCAAGGCCTTTAGGCCCTGCATCCAGTTTGCCGATCACCACTGGGACCCCCTTGACTGGCTTGTGCCAGAGTCTTTGTAGTTTGATCTTTAAATCTTCATATTGTGTCAGCTTTCCCAGTTGCTTCTCTTCCATCCTGCTGTCACCTGGGATTGCAACACTTATGATCCATACTTTATTTCTTAACACGATCGTGAGGTCAAAACGAGTAGGGTAACGCTCCCCACGGCCCTTCCTCCCTCTTCCTCCGCAGGACATGGCGGGTGTCCTGAAGCCGCAGGCGGCCACGCTGCTGGTGGGGGCCCTGCGGGAGCGCTTCCCCAACTTGCCGCTCCACATCCACACTCACGACACCTCCGGGGCCGGAGTGGCCTCCATGCTGGCCTGCGCCGCCGCCGGGGCCGACATCGTGGACGTCGCTGTGGATGCCATGTCGGGGATGACCTCCCAGCCCAGTATGGGCGCCATGGTGGCTTGCACCCGTGGGACGCAGCACGACACAGGTGACTGGGTGGGGGGGGGGGGATGTGTCAATGATATCAATCAATCAATCAGTGTGTCTATGGGGTGTGTCTCCCCATCGGCTCACAGGACCCTCCCCTAATTCCCTCCCCGCCAGGCATCCAGATGGAGCGGGTCTTTGATTACAGCGACTACTGGGAGATGGCCCGGGGCCTCTACGCCGCCTTCGACTGCACGGCCACCATGAAGTCCGGCAACGCCGACGTCTACGAGAACGAGATCCCCGGCGGGCAGTACACCAACCTGCACTTCCAGGCCCACAGCATGGGGCTGGGCAGCAAGTTCAAGCAGGTCAAGAAGGCCTACGTGGAGGCCAACAAGCTCCTGGGGGACCTCATCAAGGTGGGCCGTTATTACGACCGTAACCATTTCACAACGTTGCTCCCAGCAACTACTCACTTCAGCCTCCAGCTCTTGATGCCACTTCCCCAAGTGCTCTGAGCCTTCCTTTGCCTTTGGCTCGTCCTCCCTGCTGCTCCCTACTGACCACTCCCCCAATTCTCTTCCTACAGGTGACCCCCTCCTCGAAGATTGTGGGCGACTTGGCCCAGTTCATGGTCCAGAACAACTTGAGCCGGGAGGAAGTGGAGGCCCAGGCGGATGAGCTCTCCTTCCCGGTTTCTGTGGTGGAGTTCCTGCAGGGATACATTGGCATCCCCCACGGAGGGTTCCCGGAGCCTTTCCGCTCCAAGGTGGGCTCTGCATGGGTGGAGGGGCCGAGGGAGGGAGGGGGGAGGGAGGAGGAGCCTGGCACTGACCCCTTCGGACCCCTTCCATCCATCCATCCATCCATCAATCCGTCCTTTGTCCCGCCTCCCAGCAGCCTCAGGAAGTAGGGACACAGAGTTAGTGCAGGATAATAATATAATAATACCTCATCCATACCTCACAACCTCTGAGGATGCCTGCCATAGATGTGGGCGAAACATTAGGAGAGAATACTTCTGGAACATGGCCAGACAGCCATGATCCCGGCCATGAAAGCCTTCAACAACACATAATAATACTTAATTTTTCTATACCGCCACCCCCGAAGGGACTCAGGGCGGCTAACATGGGGCTGAGCCCAAAACGTAACAGAGTAAAACAATTAATCAGGAGCTCCAGGAAGCAGACCCGGAGGAAACAGTCCAACAAAGGCAAAGAATACAAAGAGACCAGAGTTCTTTTTTTCCCAAGGGTCAAAACCAAGCAATATCATCAACTCAAGTCGTTACCAAGGTCCAATTGGATAGTTCACTGACAGAGATTTGGGCTGTAAAAATTTCACTTCGGCTTCCAGCTCTTTATGCCACTTTCCCCAAGGGTTCTGGGCCCATCAGTTACATCTCCTCAGCCAGCAGTTCTCAATTGCAGCTATTATTATTATTATTATTATTATTATTATTATTATTATTATTATTATTATTATATTTAAAATATTATTTATTTATTTATTTCAATTATTTATACCCCGCCCTTCTCACCCGAGGAGACTCAGGGCGGCTTACAAGTGGCAATTGATGCCGTTACACTGATATACAATAAACTAAAACGATTAAAACAGTTAAAACAGTCATAAAATAGAATATACAAGTTTAAAACAATGCAAAGTGCTTATGCCATTCATCCACCAAATATGCTACAAGGTGTCAAAGACCTGTCCACATAATCTCAAACTGTAGTCCAATCACCAAGGTCCAAATCAGCAGAGAATCTCAGCAGAGATTTCACGACGTTGCTCCCAGCAAACTGCTAGCTCCAGCCTCCAGCTATTTATGCCACTTCCCCAGGTGCGTTCACCTGTTGCATAGAGAACAGCAGCCCCTCCTTCCTCCAGATTGACAGGCCCTTGGCCCTGCCCCCCTCCCTCCTCGCATGCATGGAGGGCCAACTGGGGCCCCCGTTGCTGCCGTTGGATTTATTCTATATATTACCAAAGTTAAGGCCGGCATCTGGAGCCATTTCACGATGTTGCTTCCAGCAACGACACCTCCAGCTTCCAGCTCTTTATGCCACTTTGCCCACCAGTTAGATCTCTTCCGCTGGATGCCACGAGTCCTTAACTGCAGCCTTAAGAGCTGGAATACTTGAGCCACCAAAGTCAGATATTTGGGCAGTAGCAATTCCACGACGTTGCTCACAGCAACTGCCCACCCCAGTTTCCAGCTCTTACTCACCTGTTGCCTAGAGAAGAGCAGCCCCTCCCTCCTCCTGATTGACAGGTCCTGTTGCCCCGCCCCGCCTCCCCTTCCCAGGTGCTGAAGGACCTCCCGCGGGTGGAGGGCCGTCCGGGGGCCTCGCTGCCGCCGCTGGACTTTGCTGCCTTGGAGCGCGAGCTGTGCGAGCGGCACAAGGAGGAGGAGATCACCCCCGAGGACGTGGTCTCGGCCGCCATGTATCCCAAGGTCTTCCACGAGTTCAAGGACTTCACCGCCAACTTCGGCCCCGTCGAGTGCCTCAACACCCGCCTCTTCCTGCAGGGGCCCAACATCGCGGAGGAGTTCGAGGTGAGACCCCGACCAAAGCGGGAAAAGCAGTCAAAGCCCATTCGGCAGATCGGGAGCCCTTGAGCCCAACAGCCGAGCAAGTCAACTTAAACTCATGATACCAAAAATTGTGTTACGTAATGTCATGATATTATTATAATATTCATTATGATGATATTATTATTATTATTATATCGTGTGACGTATTGTTAAAGGAGAAGAGTCAAGCAAGTTACAAACGACTTGATTGAAAGAATGCCATTTCTTGATATTATTGACTAATATTATCAACTATTAGAATACCTTTATTTTATATTGTATTTTGGTTTTATCTTGTTATATTGTGAATAGTATGTATGTTGTTTTTATCTGATTATGCTGCCCCATGTAAGTCGCCTCGAGTCCCCATGGGGAGATGGTGGCAGGGTATAAAGTTTTATTATTATTATTATTTTATTATGACACAGCAAACAAGATAGATATGCTGGATCATAATAAAATAATAAATCCAGCATATCTATCTTGTTTGCTGTTAATAATAATAATAGCAAACAAGATAGATATGCTGGATTTATTATTATTATTATGACCCAGCAAACAGATATGCTGGATTTCGTTTCACAAAACCACAAGTCGAACACTTCCCAAGTGTCTAGGACTGTGGGATGTATTTTCGGATGATGCTGCAGATCCCGGTCGGGTGGCCTTTTGTAGTTGGCAGATGGTGATTTTGTCAATGTCTATTGTTTCCAAATGCCGGCTGAGATCTTTTGATACGGCACCCAGTGTGCCCATCACCACCGGGACCACCAGCACTGGTTTCTTCCAGAGTCTTTGCAGTTCAATCTTGAGGTCCTGAGAGCAGCTGAGTTTTTCCTGTTGTTTTTCGTCAATGCAACTGTCACCTGGGATGTTGTTGTTATTATTTCTAGAGAGGAAAGTGAGGTCCTATCTAGAGAGAGAGGGGGGGGGATCTCAGTTCTGCCTCTGTGTCTCCTCGCTGAGGACTCTCAACCTCGCCTGTCGAGTCCTTCCCCTGAGGCTCCGTGTGTTGCAGGTGGAGCTGGAGCGCGGGAAGACCCTGCACATCAAGGCGCTGGCGCTGGGCGACCTGAACCGGGCCGGGCAGCGCGAGGTCTTCTTTGAGCTCAACGGGCAGCTGCGCTCCATCCTGGTCAAGGACACCCAGGCCATGAAGGTAGGTACCCTTGGCGACCCCTCCGGCCAGGGCGGGGGTCAAGCGCTGCCTCCCCCCACTCACCGCCCCGCTCTCCTTCCTTCCTTCCTTCCTTCCTTCCTCTGCAGGAGATGCACTTCCACCCCAAAGCGCTGAAGGACGTGAAGGGCCAGGTGGGGGCCCCGATGCCGGGCAAGGTGGTGGAGGTGCGTGTGGCGGAGGGGGCGGCCGTGGAGAAGGGCCAGCCGCTCTGCGTCCTGAGCGCCATGAAGATGGAGACCGTGGTCAACTCCCCCCTCAGCGGGACCGTCAAGAAGATCCACATCAAGGTCGATGCCAGCCTGGAGGGGGACGACCTCCTCATGGAGATCGAGTAGCCCGGCCGGGGGCCACTCCACCCCAACTGCTTCCTTCCTCGCGGGGTGCCTGGGGGGGGGCCACTTCACCCCTCCCCGTTCCATTGGGACAGAGGGCCGCTTCACCCCTCCTTCCCACAGGGCGGAAAGGGAGCACCTGAAAGGCCACTTCACCCCATCCTTCTCCCCATAGGGCTGAAGAACTTCACCCTGCTCCTTCCCCATGGGGATGAAAGGGAGTAGCTCACAGGCCACTCCACCCCATGGGGGTAGAAAGGGAGGAGCCAAAGGGCCACCTCACCCCTCCTCCCCACGGGGCGGAAAGGGAGCACTCGAAGGGCCACTTCATCCCATCCTTCTCCCCATAGGGTGAAAGGTCAATTCATCCACCAGACTTCCCCCATGGGCTGAAGGACTTCACCCTGTTCCCCATGGGGACGAAAGGGAGTAGCTCACAGGCCACTCCACCCCCATGGGGGTAGAAAGGGAGGAGCCAAAGGGCCACCTCACCCCTCCTCCCCATGGGCTGACAGGTTGCTTCACCCCCTCCCTCCCCACGGGGCAGAAAGGAATAGCTGAAGGGCCACTTCACCCCCCGTGACGGGAGGGAGGGTGTTGCCGTGGCAGCCTCCCTTCCTGGGACCAATGTTGCAAGTGCTTCCTTCCTTCCTTCCTCTTGCGCTTCGCTTTCCCTTCCCGGTCAGGAATTCCAGGCTTTGCACAACCTTCTTTCTGTTGGAGGAAAGAGGCTTTTCCCCTTCCTTCCCCCAGTTCAAGTTGCCAAATGTCTCATTTGTAGCGAAGGAAGAGGCCTCTGTGGAGGCTGCAAAAGGAAAGCAAGTGAGCAAGTGCACACCCCTTTCAAGTGCCGTTTACAGGTTGTTTGCCGACTTCTCGGCGAGGGAGCAAAACTGAAACCCGCCCGTTTCCCCTGCTGCAAAATGAGCCCGGAAGGAGGGAGGGAGGAGGACTCTCTACGGAGACTTTCATGGACAATAATCAAAACCAGAACACGCCAGGGGAGGGGAGGCACCGCAGCCCCCTCCTCCCTCTCGGCCGCCTTCCATTTACGCTGAATGTACAGACGGGGTTCTTTCCCATAAAGGAATCCCTGACAAACACTCCAGCTGCTGCTTCTCTCTCTCTCTCTCTCTTTGGGGCCCGGAGGAGGGGGCTGTTGGCTGGGAGGGAGAAGACCGGGGGGGACTCAAACCTTTTAAGTGGGGGGCTGACTCACCGTCCCTCAGACTAGGACGAAATAGTCCAAAATTAGGATTGTTGTTGTTGTTGTGTGCCTTCAAGTCATTTCAGACTTAGGTCAACTCTAACATAAGATCATAGGTAAACAAAGAGACCTCCAAAGAACATCGAGGTGGACTCACAAGACTATCGGTAAAGAAAGGGACCCTCAAAGGCCATCCAGGTGATCTCATCAGGCCATCAGAAGACCATAGATAAAAAAGGGACCCTCAAAGATCACCTAGATTGTCTCATAGGACTACAGGTAAGGAAAGAGACCTCCAAAGGCCATCTAGGTAAGGAAAAGGACCTCCAAAAGCCATCTAGATGGTCTCACAAGGCCGTAGCTAAGCAAAGAGACCTTCAAAGACCATCTAAACAATCTCCTAAGACCATAGGTAAGCAAAGAGGCCCCCAAAGACCAGGTAGACTGAGGTCAACCTTAAGTCTAAAGTTTAGGACAGTCAATGACCTAGGAGAGCCAGATCCAGCCCATGGGCCTGTTTGGGGACCCCTGGATTAGGTAGTGTTGTTCCTGCATAATGGAAAAAGAAGGGCTGGCAGAGGTCCCCTCCAACTCTAGGAGTATAATAATAATATATTATTATCAGTATTGCTTTTAATATAACAGCAGTTCCATCTTCCTCCTTGACAGGTCCCTTCCAACTCCAAGTCTAATAATAATAGAAATGGCCGGGGTGGTCTCTGGAGGTCCCTTCTAATTCTATAATAATATTGACGATGATAATAACAACAACAATAACAACAATATAGTATACCTGTCTTCCTGCCTGGCAGAAGGGTGGGTGGCTTCTGCTGGTTCCTTTTAACTCTTTGAGTCTAATAATAATAATCTTAATAATTATTATTGTTCATGTGGCGATTACTACGGCAAGAGTCGTATTTGAAAAGTCTTTATATGAAAACCCGATACAGAAGTTTGTCCAGACGGAAACCCTGGACCAGAACCGGGAATTGGCATTTTCCTTTTTGGCGCATCCGAGTCGCTCTCTTCTCGACAATCACGATTCCAGATTCTGCAAAAGCTTTCCTTTTGCAGGAATAAAAAAAAAAAAAAGACAAGCCCAAAATGCCTTTCCAGCACCTGCACTTGGCAAATTGGGTGAGAAGACAGGCAGCTTGGTTTTGGGAAAAGGCGTTTGTTTCTCCAGAGAAAAGCTCTTGGGTCCCAGCCGTGAAGGTTGGCTTCGTCCTTCATCGGGACTGGAAGCGGGTCTCAAAGGGGGTCCCTCCTTCGCCCATTCCAGGCACTTCCTGTCATTGCTTCCCATTCAGGGCAGGAAGGAAGGGAGGAAGAAGGGAAGGAGGGAAGGGCAGGAAGGAAGGAGGGAAAGGAAAGAAAGGAAGGAGGGAAGAAAGGAAGGAAAGAAGGAAGAGAAGGAAAGGGAGGGAGGGATGGAGGAAGGAAAGAGGGAAGGGAAGGAAGACTGCAGGAAAGAAGGGAGGGAGGGAAGGAAGGAAGAAGGGAAGGAAGGAAGGAAGGAAGGAAGGAAGGAAGGAAGGAGGAGGGAAGGAAGGAAAGAAGGGAAGTAAATGAAGGAAGGGAAGTGGGAAGGAATGAGGTGGAAGGGAAAGGAAGGGATGGAAGAAAGAAAGGAGAAGGGAAGGGAATGAAGGAGAAAAGAAAGAAGGAAGGGAAGAATGAGGGAAGGAGAAAGGAATGAGGGAGAAAAGAAGGAGGAAGGAAAGGAGAGAAAGAAAAGTGGGAAAGAATGAAGGAGAAGAGCAAACGAAGGGAGGGGGAAAGGCAAGGCTGCTGCCCGGAGGGTCTCCAAGCAGGAAGGCCTCTCCCTCCGTCCCTCCCTCCGTCCCTCCCTGGGCTGGAGCCAAGGCGGCCTGCAGAATATTCCCAAGCGAGTGGGGCAAGTGCTCAGAAGACGTATGGTTGGGCGGCCTTGAGGGAGGGCATGGCCTCCTCCACGTTCTGGTCCAGGCGCCGGTAGCCCTGCCCCTTCGAGCCCTGGAGGCCCTCCTGCCACCGCCAGCCCTGCACCAGCACCAAGATCTGCAGCAAGAGGAGAGAGAGCAGGAGGAGCACAATGTATCAATAATAATAATAATAATAACCATTCAGGTATTACCTGCCTCTACTTTTGGCTTGGAGTAGGCCAAGATAATAATAATAATAATAATAATAATAATAATAATAATAATAATAATAATATACATCACACAGTCCTAGACACTTGGGAAGTGTTCAACTTGTGGTTTTGTGATACGAAATCCAGCATGTCTATCTTGTTTGCTGTGTTATACAATAATAGTAATAATAATAATAATAATAACGATGTATTATCTATACTTTTGGATTGAGGTGGGGCACATTAATAATAATAATGTATGTATTACCTGCCTCTCCTTTCAGCTTGAGGTGGAGCACAACATGAATAATAATAATAATAATAATAACAATAATATACATCACACAGTCCTAGACACTTGGGAAGTGTTCGACTTGTGGTTTTGTGATATGAAATCCAGCATGTCTATCTTGTTTGCTGTGTTATACAATAATAATAATAATAATAATAATAACAATAATGTATTATCTATACTTTTGGATTGAGGTGGGGCACATTAATAATAATAACTAATGTATTACCTGCCTCTCCTTTCAGCTTAAGGTGGAGCACAACATTAATAATAATAATAATAATAAAATAAATAATAATAATAATAATAATAATAATAATAATAATAATAAATCACGATCTGCCAACTGCAAAAGGCCACCATACTGGGATCTGCACGCATCATCCGAAAATACATCATACAGTCCTAGACACTTGGGAAGTGTCTGACTTGTGATTTTGTGAAACGAAACCCAGCATGTCCATCTTGTTTGCTGTGTCATACAATAATAATAATAATACATTATTATATATTATATATTATTATTATTATCTATACTTTTGGATTGAGGTGGGGCACATTAGTAATAATAATGTATGTATTACCTGCCTCTCCTTTCAGCTTAAGGTGGAGCACAACATGAATAATAATAATTTATAATAATAATAATAATTTGGATGCCTGTGATGTACATGATGTGAACTGACCTTGCGCTTGTTGTGGTACGCGACGTAGGCCACGGCCACCAGGAAGGCCACGGCCACCAAGTGGAGGAAGAAGTGCCCCCCGCCCTGCTGAGGAGGCGCCTCCGGATGCGGCAGCCACGCAGAGACCATCGTCCTCTCCACGGAAGAAGCGGCAGCAGCAGAGAGTGGCCCTTTGCCCTCCGAGCCCTGCGCCTTGGCCACTAAGTCTTCTTCCTCCCCTTCGTCATTGTCGTTGTCCTCCTCGTCGTCGTCGTCCTCTCCTCGGGGCCCCTCGGGCTCCTCAAAGGCGTCGTAGTCGTCGTCAGGGGTCCCGGCTTCCCTCGGAGACGGAGAGGCGGGAGGCAGACCCTGGCCCGGGCCCCCCTCAAGGGCAGCCCCCTCTGAAGCCTCCGCATCTGCCTCTGCTTTGGGGGAAGCGGTGCTCCCGTCCTTTGTGTGTTTCGTGGCAAAAGACGAGGAGGCAGTCGGAGCCGAAGGGGAGGAAGGCACTCGGTCCTGGTGGAGGCGGCCTGCAGCAAGACAGAAGAGGAGAACTTTGTATTGTCATTGTATTATGATTATACAGTAGAGTCTCACTTATCCAAGCCTTGCTTATCCAACGTTCTGGATTATCCAAGCCATTTTTGTAGTCAATGTTTTCAATATATCGTGATATTTTGGTGCTAAATTTGTAAATACAGTCATGACTACATAACATTACTGCGTATTGAACTACTTTTTCTGTCAAATTTGTTGTATAACATGATATCTTTGTGCTTAATTTGTAAAGTCATAACCTAATTTGATGTTTAATAGGCTTTTCCTTAATCTCTCCTTATTATCCAACATATTTGCTTATCCAACATTCTGCCGGCCCGTTTACGTTGGATAAGTGAGACTCTACTGTATTAGCATCAATTACATTACCAGGCCTGGGCCAGCTTGGGCCCTGCTTCCAGGTGTTTTGGACTACAACTCCCAGAATTCCTCACAGCCTCAGGCCCTTTCCTTTTCCCCCTCGGCCGCTTAAGCGGCCGAGGGGGAAAAGGAAGGGGCCTGAGGCTGTGAGGAATTCTGGGAGTTGTAGTCCAAAACACCTGAAACAGTTGGGTTCCCTCCGTCCCTCCTCACCGGCGTCCGCTTCCTCTTCCGCCTTTACCGGAAGAGAGGCGAGGAGTACGAGGAGGAGGCCTAGAGCGCCGCTCCGGAGCCCCGGAGGCCTTTCCCTCGCCATCCTCTCGCTTCCGCCGCGGCCTCTCTTCCGGGAAGGGCGCCCCGCCCCCCTGTGACGTCAGCGCGCAGTCACGTCAGCGCGCCAGGTCCGCTCTAGGCCTCTGGCTCTCTCCTGCCCCCCAGTGGCCGATCCTATAATCCCCAATGACATTAAGAAAACCCAATCAAAGGGTTGTTGTCTGTCTTTCGGGCTGTGTGGCCATGTTCCAGAAGCATTCTCTCCTGACGTTTCGCCCACATCCATGGCAGGCATCCTCAGAGGTTGTGAGGTGTGTTGTCGAAGGCTTTCATGGCCGGGATCACAGGGTTGTTGTATGTCTTTCGGGCTGTGTGGCCATGTTCCAGAAGCATTCTCTCCTGACGTTTCGCCCACATCTATGGCAGGCATCCTCAGAGGTTGTGAGGTATGGAGAAAACTAAGTAAAGAGGTTAATATATATCTGTGGGAAGTCTAGGGTGAGAGAGGTCAGTGTGAATGTTGTGTAGTTAATCACTTTAATTAGCATTGAAAAGCTTATCTGCTGTCTTCTTCCTGCCTCTGGGGCATCCTTTGTTTAGAGTCGTTAACTGCCCTTGGTTGATTCATGTCTGGAAATCCTCTGTTTTCAGAGTATTGCTTTTTATTTACTGTTCTGATTTTTGAGTTTTTTAATACTGGTAGCCAGATTTTGTTCATTTTCATGGTTTCTTCCTTTCTGTTGAAGTTGTCCATACCTCACAACCTCTGAGGATGCCTGCCATAGATGTGGGCGAAACGTCAGGAGAGAATGCTTCTGGAACATGGCCACACAGCCCGAAAGACATACAACAACCCTGTGATCCCGGCCATGAAAGCCTTCGACAACCCAATCAAAGTCTTCCCGACAGATGGCCATACAGCCTCTGCTTAAAAAATCTCCAGGCAAGGAGAATCCACCAGAATATTTTACTGCTCTGATAAACTTGAATCCAGATCCTGAAAAGATATTGTCTGGAGGAGGAGGAGGTTTATTTTATTTATTTATTTACTAGCTGTGCCACGCGTTGCTGTGGCGAAGTATGGTGGTATCGGTTAAAACTTGTTGTGGAATTTTTATTTGACGTTATTTGTATTTTTTTAAATTAATGTTATTGTCACTTATCTTTTTTATTTATTATATTTTATTATTTTGTATTATTTTTAGTCATTTTTATAGTATTTTATTGTATTAATTATTTTAGTGTTTTTTATAATTTTTTATTGTATTATTTGTATTTATTTTTTATCATTATTTTATTAACACTGGGCTGAGTGGGTTGCTAGGAGACCAAGTGGGTGGAGCTTAGCCTTGTAACTGGCAGCAATTGGATAAAAACTATTATTCCTCTCCCTCTAATTAGGAATTTATTTTTCTTTTCTTTTTGTTGTATCAACCTAGAGGCATGGATGAGGGGTTGTGATGTCAATTTTCGAGGTTGTGGGGTGTTTTGTTGTTTTGTCCGCTGCCCTGATGCCATCACTCTTTTATATATATAGATTTATATTAATTTATATTAATTTATATCCTGCCCTTCACACCCCGAAGGGGACTCAGAGTAGATTACAAATTAAATTTACATATAATATTACTAGCATAGCACACTACTGGCAATAAATTACTATATTGTACTATATCAGTATATTGTAATATTATTATTAATATTACATGGAATATATAATATATAATTAACATTATTATATTATTAGTATTATACTGTATTACAAAATAATATTATTAATATTATATTCATATACAATATATTATATATTATATATTATAAAGGCTTCCCCTGAAAGCCCTGCAGAATATTAATTACCATATATACTCAAAGATAAGCCGAGTTTTTCAACATACAATATATATTATTAGTATAGCACAATATAAGCATTACATATGCATTATATATCATTATATTGTACTATACAACTATATTGCAATATTATTAGTAATATTGCATGTAATATAAACATACAATTATAATAGCGTATTATTATTATTACATTGTATTACATCATAATACTATTAATATTATATGTATATACAATATATTACTGTATATACTCCAAGACAATCCGAGTTTTTTGGCCCTTTTTTTGAGCTGAAAAAGCCTTCCCTGGCTTATAATGGGGTCAAGGTCAAGGCTGGGCAACAGAACCTGGAGGCCATGGCTTGCAATAGATTACATTTAATATATAATATATAATTAATATTATTATATAGGATCTATTCCTCTCTTACCCTCCCTTATCAGTGTGTTTTCCAAAGCCTCCCTTTCTCTTAAACAAGGGAATGTTTTGAAAAGGGAAAGACGCCCTTGCAAGCCATGAAGAAGAAAAATATATATCCATCAATCTTATGAAATTTTATATTTCCCCTGAAATATTTGTCAAACTCTCCTACAGATATATAGGCATTAACCCCCTGCATGCATTTGCAATTCCTATGCAAGATAAACGGGCCGGCAGAACCTTGGATAAGCGAATATGTTGGATAATAAGGAGAGATTAAGGAAAAGCCTATTACACATCAAATTAGGTTATGATTTTACAAATTAAGCACCAAAACATCATGTTTAACAACAAATTGGACAGAAAAAGTAGTTCAATACACAGTAATGCTATGTAGTAATTACTGTATTTATGTATTTAGCACCAAAATATCACAATGTATTGAAAACACTGACTACAAAAATGCGTTGGATAATCCAGAACGTTGGATAAGCAAGGCTTGGATAAGTGAGACTCTACTGTATTATTAGTATTATACTGTATTACAAAATAATATTATTAATATTATATGCATATACAATATATTATAATATTATATATTATATATTATTAAGGCTTCCCCTGAAAGCCCTGCAGAATATTAATTACCATATACAGTAGAGTCTCACTCATCCAACATAAACGGGCCGGCAGAACGTTGGATAAGCGAATATGTTATCAGTTATGAGAAGGCACCTGTGAACATCCAAGTTTTCAGATGTATATGTAAGATACTTTTGCATTGTTTATCCCATATGATACCATAGGACTGGGCACCGATATAGTGAATGAAATATGTATATGATGCTCTAATATACATATTGTTTACATCATATGTTTTGAACCATTATTGTGCATTATATATCTTGTCACATTGTTTAGAATAATAATAATAATAATAATAATAATAATAATAATAATAATAATAATAATAATAATAATAAACAACTTTATGTTTATATCCCGCCCCATCTCCCCGAAGGGACTCAGGGCGGCTCACAACAGGGACAAACCCAACAACGACGCAATGTATTTGACAAAAACGTAAAACATTTAGACATCTGTGTTTATGTATTAGTATTTCAGACCCTAAACCTGGTGTCCACATCCCCTTGAGAGCAAACCAGTCCTGGCAGGCTCACAAAGGGAGTTAATCCCTAACGTGGTTGTGTGAATAATACACCCAAACACGTGGCAAAGGGTCACGAAGGACCACGTCTCTCCGTCTGAGGCTGACCTCTGGGCCCAGAGAGGCTCCCGGTGTTCACTTTCACCCCTTTTGCGCCCTTAATGCGGTCACACTTTAACCAATTGTGGACTTTATATACACCGGGAGCCCCATCCCGACCTCTTCTGGATCTTCTTACGGGACAGAGAAAAAGCCACACTGATGTTGAGCAAGATGGCCAAGCGATGATGTTCTGGTTTCACGGTGGACAACAAGACTCATGTTAGTGGCGAAACCATCATCATCATTATTGGTCTTTTCTTGATAGAGCTTGGTCTTTCTTGAAGGCCACGTCTTTCTTGAAGGCCACCATGAGCTTTGCAGAGCTTTTGGAGCACGTGGGGAGCATGGGGCGCTTCCAGGTGGTCTACGTGACGTTGTTGTCGCTCCCGGTGTTGCTGATGGCCAGCCACATGATGCTGCAGAACTTCACGGCGGCCCTGGGCGACCACCGCTGCGTGGTCCGCTACGAGGACGGCCCCGGGAACCGGAGCCTGGGAGAAGAGGAGCTCCTCGCCGTGGCCATCCCGCGGGACGAACGGAGACGCCCCGAGCAGTGTCGCCGCTTCGTCCGGCACCAGTGGTGGCTCCTGAACGCCAGCATCCTCAACGGGACCCACGGCGGGGCTCACAATGTGACCCACCTGGAAACGGAGCCGTGCCGAGACGGATGGGTTTACGACCGCAGCACCTTCTCCAATACCTTCGTCATGGAGGTGAGTGAGGCCACGCTTCTCCCGCCTCGTTTTGCCCACCTGATCCTGGATTTCGTGCCGCTTCCACTTACAGTAGAGTCTCACTTATCCAACATAAACGGGTCGGCAGAATGTTGGATAAGCGAATATGTTGGATAATAAGGAGGCATTAAGGAAAAGCCTATTACACATCAAATTAGGTTATGATTTTACAAATGAAGCACCAAAACATCATGTTAGACAACAAATTTGGCAGAAAAAGTAGTTCAATACGCAGTAATGCTATGTAGTAATTACTGTATTTATGAATTTAGCACCAAAATATCATGTTATATTGAAAACATTGACTACAAAAATGTGTTGGATAATCCAGAACGTTGGATAAGCGAGTGTTGAATAAGTGAGACTCTACTGTATTTTATTTACTTATTTACAGCATTTATATTCTGCCCTTCTCACCCCGAAGGGGACTCAGGGCGGATTACATTACACATATAGGCAAACATTCAATGCCTTTTAACATAGAACAAAGACAAGACAAACATAGGCTCCGAGCGGGCCTCGAACTCATGACCTCCTGGTCAGAGTGATTCATTGCAGTTAACTGTAGTTGGCTTGCTTTCCTGCCTGCGCCACAGCCCGGGCACTTCACTCTATGTCCACTTTAATGTGGCCTAGGGGATAAAAGCCTCGTGACTTGAAGGTTGGGTTGCTGACCTGAAGGCTGCCAGGTGCGAATCCCACCCGGGGAGAAGGTGGATGAGCTCCCTCTGTCAGCTCCAGCTCCAGGCAGGGATATGAGAGAAGCCTCCCACAAGGATAGTAAAAACATCAAAACATCTGGGCAATGTCCCCTGGGCAACATCCTTGCAGACGGCCAATTCTCTCACTCCAGAAGCAACTCCGGTTGCTCCTGACACGAAAAAAAAAAATGTACAGCCAGCCCCCAAGTTAGGAACAAGATAGGTTCTGTAGTTTTCCAGCCAAATATATGTGTGTAGGTATGTACCGTATATACTCAAGTATAAGCCAATCCGAATATAAGCCGAGGCACCTAATTTTACCACAAAAAAACTGGGAAAACATTGACTCCAGTATAAGCCGAGAGACCAATAAAATTACATTACCATATATACTTGAGTATAAGCCGGCCCGAGTATAAGCCGAGGCACCTAATTTTACCACAAAAAAACTGGGAAAACATTGACTCCAGTATAAGCCGAGGGTGGCAAATTTCAGAAATAAAAACAGATACCAGTAAAATTACATTAATTGAGGCATCGGTAGGTTAAATGTTTTTGAATATTTACATCAAGCTCAAATTGAAGATAAGACTGTCCAACTCTGATCAAATTCAAATGTGGGCAGACCAGGTATGCATGCAAGTTGGGTCCAGATCCATCACGTATGGCCAAACCCTTCTAGTCCATGGAGGTCTTCACAGTTGGACAACTTCTCTCCTCTCCATCCTTTTGCAGTGGGACCTTGTTTGCTCTTCAAGGACCTTGAAAGAAATGGCCCAGTCGATCTACATGGCTGGCGTCTTGGTTGGAGGCGTCATCTTTGGTGGCCTTTCAGACAAGTAAGTGGATACGGAGATCGACTGGTCTTTATGGCAACCCCAGGTGACCCTCTCTCAGGGTTTTCCGAGGCTGAGAGTGTTGATATTCGTTGTAATTGCGTTATTCTGTTTTGTTTTGGGCATCGCCCCATGTTAGCCGCCCCGAGTCCCTTCGGGTAGATGGTGGCAGGATGGAAAAATAAAGTATTATTATTATTATTTTATTATGACACAGCAAACTAGATAGATATGCTGGATTTCATACCACAAAATCACAAGTTGAACACTTTCCAAGTGTCTAGGACTGTGTGATGTATTATTATTATATTTTATTATGACACAGCAAACAAGATAGATGTGCTGGATTTCATACCACAAAATCACAAGTCGAACACTTCCCAAGTGTCTAGGACTGTGTGATTTATTATTATTATTATTATTATTATTATTATTATTATTATATTTTATTATGACACAGCAAACAAGATAGATGTGCTGAATTTCGTATCACAAAATCACAAGTCGAACACTTCCCAAGTGTCTAGGACTGTGCGATGTATTATTATTATTATTATTATTATTATTATTATTATTATTATTATTATTATTATATTTTATTATGACACAGCAAAGAAGATAGATGTGCTGGATTTCATACCACAAAATCACAAGTCGAACACTTCCCAAGTGTCTAGGACTGTGCGATGTATTATTATTATTATTATTATATTTATATTTTATTATGACACAGCAAACAAGATAGACGTGCTGGATTTCATACCACAAAATCACAAGTCGAACACTTCCCAAGTGTCTAGGACTGTGCGATGTATTATTATTATTATTATTATTATTATTATTATTATTATTATTATTATTATTATTATTATATTATGACACAGCAAACAAGATAGATATGCTGGATTCCCTTTGTTGGGAGGTGTTAGCTAGCTCTGTCTGGGATTTCATGGAAAACACACAAGTCAGTGATTCCGGCCATGAAGTCCTTCAACGACACAATCCTATGGATGTTTCTCCACGTCGAAAGGCTTTTGATCCTTTTCTCTTCCGCAGGTTTGGACGCCGGTTGATCCTGATCTGGTCTTACCTGCAGCTGGCCGTCTCTGGGACCGTGACCGCCTTCTCCCCCAATTTCAGTGTCTATTGCGTCTTCCGCTTCCTGACGGGGATGGCCTATTCGGGGGTGGTCCTCAACTGCGTCTCTATGAGTGAGCAGCCCCGGCCGTTCTCTTCCATGGGGGCTGGGGGTTTTTAGAGAGAGACTGCATGGCCATCTGTCGGGAATGGTTTGTCTTCCTGTCTGGCAGAAGGAGGTTGGACTGGTTGGACCTGGGGCTTTCACCCAGCTTTAGGATTCAATAAATAATCATCATCATCATCTTTTATAATAATATTGACAATGATGATGGAATATCCTTTTCTGGAGATCTTTAAACCGATGCTAGCTGGTCATCTGTCAGAAGTGGTTTGATGGTGTCTTCCCATCTGGCAGTAGGGGTTGAACTGGATGACCCTGGGGTTTTCTCCCAGTTATAGGATTCAATAATAATAATAATATTTGGAAACAATAGGCATTGACAAAATCACGATCTGCCAACTGCAAAAGGCCACCCTACTGGGATCTGCGCGCATCATCCGAAAATACATCACACAGTCCTAGACACTTGGGAAGTGTTCAACTTGTGGTTTTGTGATACGAAATCCAGCATATCTATCTCGTTTGCTGTGTCATAATAAAATAATAATAATAATAAATTACGATCTGCCAACTGCAAAAGGCCACCCTACTGGCATCTGCACGCATCATCCGAAAATACATCACACAGTCCTAGACACTTGGGAAGTGTTCGACTTGTGATTTTATGATACAAAATCCAGCATATCTATCTCGTTTGCTGTGTCATAATAAAATAATAATAATAATAATAATAATAATAATAATAATAATAATAATAATAATAATAATAATAAATTATGATCTGCCATCTGCAAAAGGTCACCCTACTGGGATCTGCACACATCATCCGAAAATACATCACACAGTCCTAGACACTTGGGAAGTGTTCAACTTGTGGTTTTGTGCTACGAAATCCAGCATGTCTATCTTGTTTGCTGTGTCATAATAAAATAATAATAATAATAATAATACATCACACAGTCCTAGACACTTGGGAAGTGTTCAACTTGTGGTTTTGTGCTACGAAATCCAGCATGTCTATCTTGTTTGCTGTGACATAATAAAATAATAATAATTTATAATAATATTAATGATGATGGAATATGTGGAGGTCTTCCAGCAGAGGCTGGATGACCATCTGTCAGGAGTGGTTTGATGGTATCTTCCTGCAAGGAAGAATGGGGTTGAACTGGATGGCCCTTGGGCTCTTTTCCAACTCTAGGATGCAATAATAATAATAATAATAATAATAATAATAATAATAATAATAATAATAATAATAATTATTATTATTATTATTATTTATAATAATGATGCTGAAGCTGATGGACTCTCCTTCTCCAGAGATCATTTAGCAGAGGCTGTATGGCCATCTGTCCAGAATGGTTTGATGGTGTCCTTTCTGGAAGAATGGGATTGATTGGATGGCTCTTGGGGTTTCTTCCAACTCTAGGAGTCAATCCTCCTTCTCCTTCTCATCTTTATTATTATTATTATTATTATTATTATTATTATTATTATTATTATTATTATTATTATCAAGATTGAATTTAAAAGACTCTGGCAGAAAACAGTGGAGGTGGTCCCGGTGGTGACGGGCACACTGGGTGCTGTGCCAAAAGATCTCAGCCAGCATTTGGAAACAATAGACATTGACAAAATCACGATCTGTCAACTGCAAAATCACGATTTGTCAACTGCTGGGATCTGCACGCTGGCCCTTGTAGTGTCTTCTGTGATTCCTGCCATAACCCAACGTGTGACTCCCAACAGGCGTGGAATGGACAGCGACCAGGACGCGGCCCATCCTGGGGGCCCTGACCGGCTACTCCTACACCACGGGGCAGATCCTCTTGGCGGGTCTGGCCTACCTCATTCCAGAATGGCGTCACTTGCAACTGGCCGTCTCTTTGCCGTATTTTCTCTTCTTCTTCTACTCCTGGTAAAGCCCTTGATGACCCAATTATCACATGACTTGTGCAAGGACACAGAGGGCAGGCTTGACGGCTGGCCATCTGTTGGGAGGGCTTGGATGGTGCCTTCCTGAATGGCAGAAGGGGGTTGGACTGGATGGCCCTCAGGGATCTCTTCCAACTCTAGGATTCTAGGGTTCTTTTCTCGCCCATTTGGCTCTTGCAGGTGGTTTGCCGAATCGGCCCGCTGGCTGGTGACCGCTTGCAAGCTAGACTGGGCCACCAAGGAGCTGAAGAGGGTGGCCCGGATCAACGGGAAGCCTGAAGTGGCCGACAAGCTGACCATTGAGGTGAGATTGGCTAGAGCCTCAACATTGACAAAATCTGGCTACCAGTATTAAAAAACTCAAAAATCAGAACACATATTTCATTCACTAAATCGGTGCCCAGTCCTATGGTATCATACCACGTTCTGGTTTGCTTTCAAGGGGATGTGGACACCAAGTTTAGGGTCTGAAATACAGTAGAGTCTCACTTATCCAAGCCTCGCTTATCCAAGCCTCTGGATTATCCAAGCCATTTTTGTAGTCAATGTTTTCAATATATCGTGATATTTTGGTGCTAAATTCGTAAATACAATAATTACTACATAGCATTACTGCATCTTGAACTACTTTTTCTGTCAAATTTGTTGTATAACATGATGTTTTGGTGCTTAATTTGTAAAATCATAACCTAATTTGATGTTTAATAGGCTTTTCCTTAATCCATCCTTATTATCCAAGATATTCGCTTATCCAAGCTTTTGCCGGCCCGTTTAGCTTGGATAAGTGAGACTCTACTGTACTAATAGATAAACACAGGTATCTATTCTAAACAATGCGACAAGATATATAAAAGCACAAAAGATATGATGTAAACAATATGTATATTAGAGCATCATATACATATTTCATTCACATATTTCATTCACTAAATCGGTGCCCAGTCCTATGGTATCATACCACGTTCTGGTTTGCTCTCAAGGGAATGTGGACACCAAGTTTAGGGTCTGAAATACTAATAGATACACACAAATGTCTATTCTAAACAATGTGACAAGATATATAACGCACAATAATGGTTCAAAACATATGATGTAAACAATATGTATATTAGAGCATCATATACGTATTTCATTCACTATATCGGTGCCCAGTCCTATGGTATCATATGGGATAAACAATGCAAAAGTATCTTACATCTAAGATGAAAATGAACAAAATCTGGCTACCAGTATTAAAAAACTCAAAAATCAGAACAGTAGATGGGAAGCAACACTCTGAGGGCAGAGGAGCTCCAGGGACGGCTAATGACTCTGAACAAAGGATGCCCCCAGGCAAGAGACAAACCTTTCCAATGCTAATTAGGGTGATTAGGGTGATAGCCACAGAGTTCACCCCAGTTTAAGGTTCTCCCCATGATCTTATAGCACCTTAACTTCCTTCATGTTTACAAATTTCACTCAATGCACTTTGCCAAGTCCATTTTATGATTTTATTGCTGTGTTTTATCATGTGTTTTATAATGATTGTGATTTTATTTTATGCCTTTTAATTTTATTTGTGTGTGTTTTTTGTATTTGATACCACTGTGTGCTTGTTTTATATCTGTGAGCCACCCCAAGTCCCTCTGGGGAGATGGTGGCGGGGTATAAAAATAAAATAATAATAATAATAATAATAATAATAATAATAATAATTATAACTACAACATTCACGTGACTTCCAACTGAACTCTTCTCACACCCTGGACTTCACACAGATATATATTTTTTCCTTCCTTGCCTAGTTTCTCCATGCCTCACAACCTCTGAGGAGGCCTGACATAGATGTGGGCGAAACGTCAGGAGAGAATGCTTCTAGAACATGGCCATACAGCCCGGAATATATACAACAACCTATTGACATCAGGCATGGGCAATCTCTGGCCATCCTGGTGTTTTGGGCTTCAGTTCCCACAATGTTTAACAGAGGAGGGAGGGAGGGAGGGAGGGAGGGAGGGAGGGAGGGAGGGAGGGAGGGAGGAAGGAAGGAAGGAAGGAAGGAAGGAAGGAAGGAAGGAAGGAAGGAAGGAAGGAAGGAAGGAAAGCTAAATCTCCGCTTGCCATAATTTTTTCTGCTTCCCACTCTCTCCAGTTCTTGAGGTCTCACATGAAAGAAGAAATGGCTTCTTTGAAAGCAAGCCATTCCATTTTGGACCTGGTGCGGACGCGCACCATGCGCCGCATTTCCTGCTGCTTATCCTTTGTGTGGTGAGTTACGGAGTATTATTTATTTAATACATTTATATCCCGCCCTTCTCACCCCGAAGGGGACTCAGAGCGGCTTACAAATTAAATTTACATACAATATTATATTATTAGCTTAGCACAATACTGGCAATAAATTACTATATTGTACTATATCAATATATTGTAATATTATTATTAATATTACATGTAATCTATATATATAAATGAATGATGGCATCACGGCGACCCACAAAACAAAAAAACTACAGGCCGCCCAACCTCGAAATTTGACAACACAACCCATCATCCACGCCTCTAGGTTGATACAACAAAAAGAAAAGAAAAATAAAGTCCTAATTAGAGGGAAAGAAATAATTGTTTTTATCCAATTACTGCCAGTTTAGAGGGTTAATCTCTGCCCACTTGGGCTCCTAGCAACCAACTCAGCCCAGGGACAGGCAGACTCAGGCCTCACTTAGGTCTCTTCCACAGATTATCTAATTTGCACTGGATTATATGGCAGTGTAGACTCAAGGCCCTTCCACACAGCTATATAACCCATTTAGAATCTTATATTATCTGCTTTGAACTGGATTATCTTGACTCCACACTGCCATATAATCCACTTCAGTGTGCATACTAAACATAAAGACAACCATACAACAGACATTTAATACCACCACTACCTCAACAATTTCTCACCAACACCATCAGACAATGCCATAGCAACGCGTGGCCGGGCACAGCTAGTAATAATAATAATAATAATAATACAGTAGAGTCTCACTTATCCAACATAAACGGGCCAGCAGAATGTTGGACAAGCGAATATGTTGGATATGTGGGATTTCATCTGTATGTGGGTCCAGTTTCTAACGCTGCCCTGATGGAGTCATGCCAGAAGACCCAGAAGGTCTTGGAAAGAAGTTCTAGGTCTCCCAATGCAAATGCTTCTTCTAGCCCTCCTCCGCTTCCCTCCCAGGTTCTCCACCAGCTTCGCTTACTACGGACTGGTCATGGACCTGCAGAACTTTGGTACTAACATCTACTTGACCCTCCTCATTTTTGGAGCCGTGGACTTCCCCGCCAAATTGGTCTCGGTGTTCGGCATCAGTTACGTCGGGCGCCGGCCGACCCAAGCGGCTTGCCTGATCTTGGCTGGACTCACCATCTTGGCCAATATCTTCATCCCTCAAGGTGAGGTGGCCCCTTCTGTGCTGGCAGGAGGCACCCGTGACCATGAGTAAAACCCACTGGGAAGAGGTTATGGGTGGGACAAGCCATGCGGGAGAGGAAGGACAGGCATTCGAGATCAAGGTCTTCAGGACCTTGGACAGGTCACTTAAGACACCAGAGCCCATTCACAGCCAGGACTCGAATGCGTCCAGTTATTCTAGCATTTTATTATATTTATATTTAAATATATATATTGGGCCACTTCTAGCAGCAGAGGGTCACTTCACCCAGAAACAGCCTTGGTAGTATAAAAATACGTCCGTATGTCTGTCCATCTATCTATCCATCCATCTATCTATCTACCTACCTATCTATAAACTGGACCACGTCACCTAACAACAGAGGGTCACTTCACCCAGAAACAGCCTTGGTAGTATAAAATACGTACATCTGTCTGTCTGTCTGTCTGTCTATCTATCTATCTATCTATCTATAAATAAATTGGACCACTTCACCTAGCAAAAGAGGGTCACTTCACCCAGGAACAGCTTTGGTAGTACAAAAATACATCTGTCTGTCTGTCCATCTATCCATCTATTTATCTATCTGTCTGTCTGTCTGTCCGTCCGTCCGTCTATAAATTGAACCACTTCACCTAGTAACAGAGGGTCACTTCACCCAGAAACAGCCTTGGTAGTACAAAAATACATCCGTCTATCTATCTATCTATCTATCTATCTATCTATCTATCTATCTATCTACCTACCTACCTACCTACATACCTACCTATCTATCTATCTATCTATCTATCTATCTATCTATCTATAAATTGGACCACTTCACCTAGCAACAGAGGGTCACTTAATAATAATAATAACAATAACAATAATAATAATAATAATAAGAAGAAGAAGAAGAAGAAGTATATTTATGTCCTGCCTCCATCTTCCCCGAATGGGACTCGGGGCGGCTTACAGCAAAATCAAATACAAAGCAATAATAAAATATGAAAAATCAAAGAACAAAAACCAAAACAAAATACACACACAAAATATACACTTCACCCAGAAACAGCCTTGATAGTATAAAAATACGTCCGTCCAACTGTCCATCTATCTATCTATCTATCTATCTATCTATCTATCTATCTATCTATCTATCTATCTCTCTATCTATCTATCTAGCCATCTATCTATCTATAAATTGAACCACTTCACCTAGCAACAGAGGGTCACTTCACCCAGAAACAGCCTTGGTAGTACAAAAATACATCCGTCTGTCTGTCTGTCTGTCTGTCTATCTATCTATCTATCTATCTATCCATCCATCCATCCATCTATAAATTGGACCACTTCACCTAGCAACAGAGGGTCACTTTACCTAGAAACAGCCTTGGTAGTACAAAAAGACATCTATCTATCTATCTATCTATCTATCTATCTATCTATCTATCTATCTGTGAGATGATGATGATGATGATTATTATTTCAGAGATGCCAACCGTGAGGACTGCCCTTGCCGTCTTTGGGAAAGGCTGCTTGTCTGCCTCATTCAACTGCGTCTACTTATACACCGGAGAACTTTACCCAACGGTGCTCAGGTGAGGCTGGGAAAAGAGTTGTAGTTCTGTGAGGCATTTAGTGCGATCCAGTGCCATCGCAAACTACAAATCCCATTGGTGCAAAACTGCGTTGATTCTACAGCGTAGACACACCCCTGGAGGATGAGGAGGAGGAGGAGGAGGATAGAAATCTGCAATGCCATACTTGGTGCCGCCACAAACTACAAATCCCAGGATCCCGGGGCAGTTCAAATGGTGCCAAATTGCATCGATTCTAGTGTAGACGCACCCCTGGAGAAGGACAGAAATCTCACTCTGCAATGCTATATTTTGATAGGTAATAACGGCACAAAACCACTCTTTTGCTTGGACTTCCAGGCAGACCGGCATGGGACTGGGCAACACGATGGCCCGCCTGGGGGGAATGGTAGCCCCCTTGGTGAAGTTGTCCGGCGAGTTCATCCCTTTCCTGCCCCCCTTGATCTACGGAGCGGCCCCCATTGTCTCTGGGGTCGCCGCAGCCTTCCTACCAGAGACACGCAACGTCCCTCTGCCGGAAACAATAGAAGAGGTGGAGAGCAAGTGAGTATATAAAGGGAGACGAGATTGCCACTCTTGAGTCTCAAAATTTATTTTATTTATTTATTACTGACATTGATATCCCGCCCTTCCCACCCCAAAGGGGACTCAGGGTGGCTCACAAGTCATATGTACGTACAATATATTATATAATTCGCATAGCACAATATAAACATTAAATATTACTATATTGTATTATTATTATTATTATTATTATTATTAGCGACATTTATATCCTGCCCTTCTCACCCCGAAGGGGACTCAGGGCAGCTCACAAGTCATATGTACATACAATATATTATATTATTCGTATAGCACAATATAAGCGTTATATATTACTATATTGTACTATAACCCTATATTGTAATATTATTAGTAATATTACATGTAATATAAATATACCATTATCAGAGTGTATTATTATTATTATTATTATTATGGGCCCCTGATGGCACAGTGGGGTTGACCTGATGACCGGTGGGGTTGGGGGGAACGGACCTTCCTTTCTGGGAATTGTAGTTCACCCACAACCAGGGAAACTGTGACCTCCACCAATGATGGACCTGGTCCAATTGGCATACAGAACTCCCAAGCTAACTCAATGTACTGGAGAGGTTTGAGGGGACTGATTCACCATTGTGGGAGTTGTAGTTTACCCTACAGTCAGCCAGAGAGTACACTGAACTCCAATTTGCCCAACATAATGAACGTTAAGTACTGATGGATTTCTTGGGGTTGACCTGGCATGGTGTGAGTTGTAGTTAATCCACAACCTTATGCATTTTGTACAATTTAAAAACTGACCTTTTCAAATTAAGTGCGCAACGCTGGGTACCAAAGCTTATACACACATACACACATATACATATACATATACAGTAGAGTCTCACTTATCCAACATAAATGGGCGGCAGAATGTTGGATAAGCGAATATGTTGGATAATAAGGAGGCATTAAGGAAAAGCCTATTAAACATCAAATTAGGTTATGATTTTACAAATGAAGCACAAAAACATCATGTTAGACAACAAATTTGGCAGAAAAAGTAGTTCAGTACGCAGTAATGCTATGTAGTAATTACTGTATTTATGAATTTAGCACCAAAATATCACAATATATTGAAAACATTGACTACAAAAATGTGTTGGATAATCCAGAACGTTGGATAAGCGAGTGTTGGATAAGTGAGACTCTACTGTACATATGCAAATGTTTATGTTGAATGGATGCTTTCTCCTTTTCAGATCCCTGCAGCAGAAGGACAAGACGCAGCAAGAACCTCTCAACCATCAAATGCAGGCTCTGCTCCAGTCCACTAAACCCGAAACATAACAAATTCGCCATCGAAAGGCAGAAGTAGCAAGCTGATATACCACGCTAATGAGCCAAAGTTTTGAGTCCAGGGCTTTAGGCGCTACCAGCTGAAAGATATGGATGGATTACTGTGGATTTAACTGGGAGAGGAAAAGCATCAACACAGATGGATGCTAATCAGAGGACAATGATATTTGCTGTCTCTGTGCCCTTGGGCTTTACAAACTTTGCCTGGAAGGGATGGTTGCATTCAAATAATAATAATAATAATAATAATAATAATAATAATAATAATAATAATAATAATAATAATAAGGCCACCTTATTGGGATCTGCACGCATTATTTGCCGATACATTACACAGCCCTAGACACTTGGAAAGTGTCCGACGTGTGATCCAATACAACATCTAGCAGAGTGTCTGCTGTGGACTCATCTTGTTGTTTTTCAAATAATAATATCAATAATAATAATAATAATAATAATAATAATAATAATAATAATAATAATAATAGACACTTGGGAAGAGTCTGGCGTGTGATCCAATACAACAGCCAGCAGAGTGTCTGCTGTGGACTCAAGACCTGGCTCTTTACTAGAGCTTTTAATCTATGTTAATTTTATTAATATTTGTATGTATGTATTTTTATCCTTTACAGTTTTATCTTGTAAATCGCCTAGAGCATCATGGATGGAGGGCGATTAATAAGTAATTAAATGATGATGATGATGATGATGATCTTGTTGTGCTTCAAATAATAATAATAATAATAACAACAACTACTACTGCTACTACTTTATTCTTGCATCCTGCTCTGTCTCCCTGAAGGGACTCGGGGCGGCTCACATGGGGACCAAGCCCAGTAATATATATACATATATATATATACACACACACACACACACACACCGTGTGTGTGTGTGTGTGTGTGTGTATGTATGTATGTATGTATGTATGTGTGTGTGTGTGTGTGTGTGTGTGTGTGTGTATATATATATATATATATATATATATATATATATATATATACACACGTTTGTAGGACTGAGTAAACAACAAAACCACCAAACCAAATCACACCAAATTTGGCCACAATACACCAACACATCCAAGGTATGTCCTTCATTCAACCCGCCCCCCCCCCCCAAAAAAAAACCAAAAACAGATTGGCTTAGGTATAACACAGCCAGGCATTGAAGCTGCAAGGCTATTCAGTGCAATTTAACCAGACCAACAAAGGATTAACCTTGGTAGAAAGTGGCCAGGCTTTGAAACAGCAATACAACTCTGTACTATTGAAGCTGGCCAATTAAAGATTCCCCTAGGCAGCAAGCAGCTAGGCTTTGAAGCAGCAAGGCTATTCATTGCAGCTCTCGCAGCCCAGAAAACCATTCCCCTAGAACGCAAGCCTTCCAAGCAGCAAGCCTATTCCGTTGCATTCTAACTCACCAAACAAGGATTCCCAGAAGAAGAAAACGGCCAGGCTTTGAGGCTGCAAGGCTATTCACTGCTCTTCCAACAAAGGATTCCCATAAGCCACAGCAACGCGTGGCCGGGCACAATAAAATACATCAACATAGGTACAGACTCTACTGTACTTGCCATTGCCTTTTAGCTATTAAAGACTATTACCATGAGATGTATTACGTACCAAGTAGCTCTTTCTCGGGAGGTTTTCAAGCTGTGGCTGGATGGCCATCTGTCGGGAGGGCTTTGAAGGTGTCTTCGTGCCTGGCAGAAGAGGGTTGGCCTGGATAGCCCTGAAGGCCTCTTCCAGTTCACTTTTTCTAAGTGTTGGCAGAACATGAAGACGAGACTAAAACACAAAAATAAACACCAAAAAGTTCATCATCTATTAAACTTACTATCGGATGGTTATAGCCCTTGTTAGTCTACTCCCTTTCAATGATATTTTTTAGTCACACCCCTACCTTTAATGACACTTTTCTAATTACAGTAGAGTCTCACTTATCCAAGCTAAACGGGCCGGCAGAACGTTGGATAAGGGAATATGTTGGATAATAAGGAGAGATTAAGGAGAAGCCTATTAGACATCAAATTAGGTTATGATTTTACAAATTAAGCACCAAAACAACACATTTAATAATAATAATAATAATAATAATAATAATAATAATAATAATAATAAAACTTTATTTATATCCCGCCACCATCTCCCCACGGGGACTCGGGGCGGCTTACATGGGGCAGTGGCCCAAACAACATAAGAACAAAATATAAGCAACACAATAAATCACAATATAAAAAGATAAAACAATAATA
Source organism: Anolis carolinensis (assembly GCF_035594765.1). Taxonomy (NCBI): domain Eukaryota; kingdom Metazoa; phylum Chordata; class Lepidosauria; order Squamata; family Anolidae; genus Anolis; species Anolis carolinensis. The sequence goes on from NW_026943825.1 coordinate 782,106, forward strand.
CAATATATCAATATAAACAACAATACAAGATAAAAATTTCATTTACATTTGACAGAAAAGGTAGTTCAATACGCAGTAATGCAATGTAGTAATTACTATATTTACGAATTTAGCACCAAAATATCATGATGTATTGAAAACATGGACTACAAAAATGCGTTGGATAATCCAGAACATTGGATAAGCGGATGTTGGATAAGTGGGACTCTAGTGTAATTGACAAATTGATGTTGCTATTAGAACAATGGAATACAACGGATGTGACAAAGCAATCATGAAGAAGAGATTGCCTCTGAACATGTGCAGAGAGCAACATTCCGTTGTCCATCAGCAACCCCAATGGAGAAATTCCAGACTCATGAAGGGAAGCAAGAGGGAGTCACCCATGTACATCATCCAATTTGGAAGGGAAACGGCTGATTCTTCATTTTCCACATTTCAACATCTCGGCCGCTGATCCATAAAGGATGCATGCGGCCCCGTTGCGCATGAAGGGCTGAGTGGAGACGGAGCCAAAGGGTTACATACATGCGCTGCCATCTGCCCAGGCCCGGCTATTGGACAACTGAACTTTGCCTGCGGTTGTTGGGAAGAGAAATGATCAACCAGTTCTCAGAAAAATTCCCGAAAGCTTCGAAAGTTTGGATGTGGAACAAAGCTGATTCATAGTTGTACCAGCACTTTGTGAAGCAACAACTCCCATGATTCCAGAGCATTGAGCCATGAAAGTGGTGTCACTCCACATTCATTCCACAGTGTAGATACGCCCAAGGACAATGGGAGTTAGACCCATGGGTGTTTTCCTCTGTCAAAGGTCAGAGGAGTTTATCGTCTGGGACAGGCATAGACAAACTTCGGTCCTCCAGGTAACAGGCTCTGGCCCCTTCCTTTCCCCCCTCAGCCACTTTAAGCACCGTTTCTTACCAAACTAGAACTCCCAGGCTCCCATAACACTGAGCCATGGCAGTTCAACTGGTGTCAAACTGCATGCATTCTATATATGGATGCATCCTTGTTTGCAGCCAACTGAGACAATAATAATAATAATAATAATAATAATAATAATAATAATAATAATATGATGGGCACACTGGGTGCCACGCCAAAAGATCTCAGCCGGCATTTGGAAACAATAGACATTGACAAAATCACGATCTGTCAACTGCAAAAGGCCACCCGACTGGGATCTGCGGCATCATCCAAAAATACATCACACAGTCCTAGACACTTGGGAAGAGTTCGACTTGTGATTTTGTGAAACGAAATCCAGCATATCTGTCATGTTTGCTGTGTCATATAATAATAATAATAATAATAATAATAATAATAATAATAATAATAATAATATGCATCATCCGAAAATACATCACACAGTCCTAGACACTTGGGAAGTGTTCGACTTGTGATTTTGTGATAGAAAATCCAGCATATCTATCTTGTTTGCTGTGTCATATAATAATAATAATAATAATAATAATAATAATAATAATAATAATAATAATAATACGCATCATCCGAAAATACATCACACAGTCCTAGACACTTGGGAAGTGTTCGACTTGTGATTTTGTGATACGAAATCCAGCATGTCTATCTTGTTTGCTGTGTCGTATTATAATAATAATAATAATAATAATAATAATAATACGCATCATCCAAAAATACATCACACAGTCCTAGACACTTGGGAAGTGTTCGACTTGTGATTTTGTGATAGAAAATCCAGCATATCTATCTTGTTTGCTGTGTCATACAATAAAATAATAATAATTATTATTATTATTTTATTTTTATACCCCGCCTCTATGTGCCCAAAGGGGACTCAGGGCGACTTACATGGGGCCAAGCCCGAATAAAAACAATAGCAATATAAAACACAACAATAGACATGCACAATTATAAAAATTTAAACATTACCCAATAAAAACAAATGACAAGAACTAATAAGAACATGGATTAAAATGGAGAGGTTGTAAAAGTAGACTGGGTAAGGTGCACCCTATAAATATTGTAAACACGAGGTGACTGATAAAGTGCTGCAAATTCTTGGAAGTGCAGATTGGGATGGGAGTAGTAGACCCTGAGATCAGTTCTATTGTGTTTTAGCGTATTGTTATTGCTTGTGGTTTATACTGTTTTAATTGTTATTAATTTGCCTTTTGTTTTGTATTGTTATATTGTGTGTTGAGGCCTTGGCCTTTGTAAGCCGCATCGAGTCCTTCGGGAGATGCTAGCGGGGTACAAATAAAGTTTAATAATAAAAATAATAATAATAATCAGGTGATTTGCCCACTGAGACCACTGATTTGGTGCCGAGAATAAACAAAGTTTATTACTATTCATTGGGAAGGAAGAGATGTCATTTCACTTAGACTGAAAATGTTCCCAAACTGGTCCAATTTGTGGCGCAAGGCAAGGTTCAATGGTTCTGCTTTCCTGCCCCTTTCCCCACATCCTCTGAGCATCTTTTGATGACATTCCAACCACCACCGCCCCCCAGAAGGCATGGCTCTTTAGGTAACAATTAAACTTGTTTAGAAGCATTATATAAAGTTGTCGTGCCAAACGGGAAGGGCCTCAAACCAAGGGCAGCAGAAGTAGTGAGTGAAGTGAAGGAGACCAAGACTTTGGGTGAGAAGAGGACATCAGGAGCAAAGCCTAGGAAGGGCAACGTGATTGTCCAAGTTGTTCACCATGACATTTGCGGATATTCTGGATAACTTAGGGGGCATGGGCCGCTTCCAGAGGCTCATGGTGGCCTTCCTCGCCCTCCCCTTGACCATGTTGGCCAGCCATAACCTTCTCCAGAACTTCACGGCAGGGATCCCTGTGCATCACTGCCAGGTCCGCATCATGGCCAACTACACACGCCATGCCAACAACGTCACCAAGGAAATGGGTGCCGAAGGACTTCTGCGAATCTCCATCCCGATGGGCAAGGACCAGAAAGCGGAGAAGTGTCGTCGGTTCGTCACGACTCAATGGCGGCTTCTCGACCCCAACGCAACGCTACCCAACGACACCATGGTGGACACCGAGCCATGCGCCGATGGGTGGACCTATGACCGGAGCATGTTTCCCAGCACCATTGTCAGTGAGGTGAGCTGAGGATTTATTTTATTTATTTAGTTACAGTATTTATATTCCGCCCTTCTTTCTCACCCCGAAGGGAACTTAGGGCGGATCACATTATATACATATAGGGCAATGATGGGCAACCTTTTGCGCTTGGTGTGACAAAATTCACTAAAAAACCTAGCATGATTTGGGTGGTGTGTCAGTTCAAGAAAAAAAACCATAATTTCGCAATGTGTATAGTTTAAATAACAAAAATATATAATTGTAATATATAACTGTATTTAATAAACTATTTATTACCATTATTTCCACGCACAACAATCAATGGTACCTCTTGCAGTTTCCACGCTGATTTCTCTCTATTCTAGTTTCAATGTAGTCATGAATAATGAATAATATAATAATAATATAATAGTAATAAAATGATAATATATAAATGTAATGTGCATAATTCCCATGGAGTAAACAACAAAACCACTGGACCAAATCACACCACATTTCACCACAAAAGACATAGTCATCCAATCAATCTGCATGTGGCAGCAAAAATGGCTAGGTGTGCCAGTGCTGACACACGTGTCATAGGTTGGCCATCACTGATATAGGGCAAACATTCAATGCCCATATAAACATAGAACCGAGACAGAGACAGACACAGAGGCAATTTAACCTTCTCCTGAGGGGATGTTCGATTCTGGCCACAGGGGGGAGCAGCTGCTTCATCATCCACTGTGACGGCACTTCCTCATTCCAACATCGTAAATGAGTTACATTTGCCTCCCCACTTTATAAGTGGTACCTTATTTCCTACTTGATAGATGCAACTATCTTTCGGGTTAGCAGGAGCTATTTGTTATTTTTTAATTGATGGGTGCTCACCTCGAGCTGGCCTCGAACTCATGACCTCATGGTCAGAGTGATTTATTGCAGCAGGCTGCTCACCAGCCTGCGCCACAGCCCGGATTCTAACCTGCAAGCTATAAGATGTTACCCAAGCAGCTAGAGCAGTGGCTCCCAACTTTTTTTTTTTTAACCAGGGACCACTTGACCACTTTAACCAGGGATCACTCTCCAACATCAGTACCAAAAGGGCTACGAATCAGTTTTTGGTCAGTTTTAGATTCAATTTGGTTATTTGGGATGCTGGTTCAGAAAACTGCATTGGATAGACCACATCAGCTCTAGTTTCTGATACAGAACCTATGCCATCCTGTAGTTGCCATCTGCTCGCTCATAAAAACCATTCTTAATAACAACAACAACAACAACAACAACAACAACAACAGGGGTTATTTGGGGTGCTGATTCAGGAAATTGCACTGGATAGACCACATCAGCTCTAGTTTCGGATACAGATTAATTAATTATTTTAATGTATTTTATAATTCTCTTTCAACGTTGACTTGAATTGTACACTGTTTTTAATGCATCAAATAGTTTGGACTGTCATTGGACAACTCTATTATTGTGGACTTTGTTTTGAGTTCACAGAGCATCAAACTGAGGGATTCGTATGCTTAAGCATGCCAACTGCACAACCTGGCAAATCAATTTAATAATAGGTGCGCCTATGCTGTAGAATGAATGCCGTTCGACACCAGGTTAACTGCCATGGCTCAATGTTGTACTTTTTTACAAAGTAGACTTGCAATCAACAAATCCCACAAGACCATAGCATTAATCCAGTTAGAGTAGTGTCAATCTGCAATTATTCTTTAGTAAAGAATGGATGCACACGATAAGGTTTTTCTGAAATTTGCCAGGCTGCATACAATCATAGAATTCTAGAGTTGGAAGGAACCATCCAGACCAACCTAATGAAAGGCAGGAAGGCATAATTAGAGCCCTCCCGACAGATGGCCATTTAGCTCCTGTACATCCTTTGACCTTCCTATTTCTCGGCAGTGGGATTTAGTGTGTGATGCCCGGACCCTGCGGCAAATGGCTCAGTCCCTCTACATGGCCGGAGTGCTGATCGGATCCTTGATCATTGGTTTCCTCTCAGACAGGTGAGATAATAATAATAATAGTAATAATAATAGTAATAATAATAATAGTAATAATACTAAATATCTGCTTGGAGTCTTTCGGGAGAGATAAACCAGGGTATAAATAATAATAATAATAATAATAATAATAATAATAATAATAATAATAATAGATACATAGCTGCTTGGAGTCTCCTTCGGGATAGATAAAGCAGGCTTTTCCTTAATCCTTCCTTATTAATAAATAATAATAAAACTTTATACCGCCAATTTCTGGGCCTGAATATATTGCACAAGATTTCCCTAGCCTAAAATGATACATTTTAATATTTATTTGTTTATTTATTTATTTTTCAAACTTATATGCCGCCACTCCCCTAGGGCTCGGAGCGGCTTACAAGCTCGGAGCGGCTTATACTTTGCTTAATAATGTGTTATTATGTTGTTATGTAATGTTTGTGTTGTTTTTATGATTGGAAACCGCCCTGAGTCCCATCCGGGAGATAGGGCGGTATATAAATAAAGTTTTATTATATTATTATTATTATTATTATTATTATTATTATTATTATTATTATTTATATACCGCCCTATCTCCCGGATGGGACTCAGGGTGGTTTCCAATCATAAAAACAACACAAATATTACATAACAACATAATAACACATTATTAAACAAAGTAAAATAATACAATTATAGCAATAAATAACATATGACCCAATCAAGGGGATGGGAACCATAAACCCAATATATTAAAATGTATCATTTTCGGCTAGATAAATCTTGGGCAATACATTCAATATAAATGGCTTCAATGGGGCGCATGTGGCCCCTGGGCCTTAGTTTGGGGAGGTTTTAAATTATTTTAAATTATTTTATTGATTATTTGACACACACAATCCAATGTACAATAAGAAAATATACACTCGAAAACAATGGGACGTGTCCAGATCCATACTCAAATGGCAACCTGAACCGAATAAATAAGTACAGTAGAGTCTCACTTATCCAAGCCTCTGGATAATCCAAGCCATTTTTGTAGTCAATGTTTTCAATATATCGTGATATTTTGGTGCTAAATTCGTAAATACAGTAATTACTACATAACATTACTGCGTATTGAACTACTTTTTCTGTCAAATATGTTATATAACATGATGTTTTGGTGCTTAATTTGTCAAATCATCACCTAATTTGATGTTTAATAGGCTTCTCCTTAATCTCTCCTTATTATCCAACATATTCGCTTATCCACTGTTCTGCCGACCCATTTATGTTGGATAAGCGAGACTCTACTGTATATTAAAGTGTATCATTTTAGGCTAAATAAATCTTGTGCAATACATTCAATATAAATGGCTTCAATGGGCTGCATGTGGCCCCTGGGCCTTAGTTTGGGGAAGTTTTAAATTATTTTAAATTATTTTATTGATTATTTGACACACACAATCCAATGTACAATAAGAAAATATACATTCAAAAACAATGAGACGTGTCCAGATCCGTACTCAAATGGCAACCTGAACCGAATAAATAAGTACAGTAGAGTCTCACTTATCCAAGCCTCTGGATTATCCAAGCCATTTTTGTAGTCAATGTTTTCAATATATTGTGATATTTTGGTGCTAAATTCGTAAATACAGTACAGTAGAATCTCACTTATCCAACATAAATGGGCCGGCAGAACGTTGGATAAGCAAATATGTTGGATAATACGGAGAGATTAAGGAAAAGCTTATTAAACATCAAATTAGGTTATGATTTTACAAATTAAGCACCAAAACATCATGTTATACAACAAATTTGACAGAAAAAGTAGTTCAATAGGCAGTAATGCTATGTAGTAATTACTGTATTTATGAATTTAGCACCAAAATATCACAATGTATTGAAAACATTGACTACAAAATTGCGCTGGATAATCTAGAACGTTGGATAAGCGAATGTTGGATAAGTGAGACTCTACTGTAAGTATAACATACTCTACCATCCCAAAACTCCAAAACATTTTCCAAAGCAAAACCACCAGCCACTTTTCCACATCATATGCAGAAATCTTAATGTAATTTTTAAAAATTTAAAAAGGACTTTTCTTTCAAACAGACTTACCTCAGACTGACGTTCACCTCACACTGACTGAGGAGTTCCCTCACTGAGGCAAAAGACTACGACCACACAGGCTTCGGCCTAGTCAGTCTCCTCAAAGCGAGGCTGGCTTTGGCCTACTACTTCCAACAGGCTTCGGCCTACACTTTTGTCATCAAAATACCCAGTTAATATGTAATATTTCTTATAATTAAAATAGTTTTTTAAACAATAAAAGCCACCTTAGACAACTGGGGGGAAGTATGAGAGCGAAGGAAGGATGGGGCTTTTTTGTTTATATTATTTATATTGTTGATATTGTTCTTGTTGTGTGTGTCTACAACTGACACATCTACTTCCTTTTTTAAAAATAGTTTTTATTGAATTTAAATTTTTTTCCCCTTCCAGTTAAGGGCATAATAACAATATTCTAACTTTTTCTTTATTCATCCAATCCTTTACCGGTGTCCAATAATAATAGGGTGAAATAATAAATGTAATAATACCGATAATAATAGAGAAGAATATTAACTAATATTAAACTAATAAATGCAATAATAATAAGATCAGAGTGAAATAATAAATGTTATAATAATAATAATAATAATAATAATAATACAGGAAAATAATACAGGAAAATAATACAAGTAATAATAGAGTAAAATAATAAATGCAATAATAATAAGATCAGAGTGAAATAATAAATGTAATAATAATAATAATAAATACAGGAAAATAATACAAGTAATAATAAATAGAGTAGAATAATAAATGCAATAATAATAATAAGATCAGAGTGAAATAATAAATGTAATAATAATAATAATAATAATAATAATAATAATAATAATAAATACAGGAAAATAATACAAGTAATAATAGAGTAAAATAATAAATGCAATAATAATAAGATCAGAGTGAAATAATAAATGTAATAATAATAATAATAATAAATACAGGAAAATAATACAAGTAATAATAAATAGAGTAAAATAATAAATGCAATAATAATAATAATATCAGAGTGAAATTATAAATGTATTATTAATAATAATAAAAATAGAGTAAAATAAATGTCATAGTAGCAACAATAATAGAGAAAAATAATAAATGTAACAATACCAATAATAATATGGAAAAATAATAAATGTACCATATATTCTCGAGTATAAGCTGACCCAAATATAAGCCAACCAGGACCCTCACCCGAGGCTTATACTCGAGTATATACAGTAAATGTGCTTATGTATCCTTTTAATAATAATAGAGTAAAATAATACATGTAATAATAATAATAATAAATACAGGGAAAATAATACATGTAATAGTAAATAGAGTAAAATAATAAATGCAATAAGAATAATAATAAGATCAGAGTGAAATAATAAATGTATTATTAATAATAATAAACATAGAGTAAAATAAATGTCATAGTAGCAACAATAACAGAGAAAAATAATAAATGCAATAATAATAATAATAATAAGATCAGAGTGAAATAACATGTATTATTAATAATAATAAACATAGAGTAAAATAAATGTAATAGTAGCAACAATAATAGAGAAAAATAATAAATGCAATAATAATAATAATAAGATCAGAGTGAAATAATAGAGTAAAATAATAAAAAACTAGGCTTGTACTCGTGTATATACAGTAATAATGATTAACTGAGTAAAAGAATAAATGTAACAATACCAATAATAATAGAGAAAAATAATAAATGTAATAATAATAGAGTAAAATAATAAATGTAATAATAATAGAGGAAAATAATAAATGTAATAATAATAATAGAGTAAAATAATAAATGCAATTATAATAGAGTAAAATAATAAGTGTAATAATAATAGAGGAAAATAATAAATGTAATAATGCAATAATAATAGAGCAAAATAATAAATGTAATAATAATAATAGAGTAAAATAATAAATGCAATAATAATAGAGTAAAATAATAAATGCAATAATAATAGAGTAAAATAATAAATGTAATAATAATAGAGGAACATAATAAATGTAATAATGCAATAATATTAGCGAAAAATAATAAATGTAATAATAATAGAGGAAAATAATAAATGTAATAATAGAGTAAAATAATAAATGTAAAAATAACAGAGTAAAATAATAAATGTAATAATACAAATAATAATGGAGTAAAATAATAAATGTAATAATAATAGAGGAAAATAATAAATGTAATAATAATAGAGGAAAATAATAAATGTAATAATAATAGAAAAAATAATAAATGTAATAATACCAATAATAATAGAGAAAAATAATAAATGTACCATATGTTCTCGAGTATAAGCTGACCCAAATATAAGCCAACCAGGACCCTCACCCGAGTACAAGCCGAGGGGGGATTTTTCAGTCTTAAAAAAAGGGCTGAAAAACTAGGCTTATACTCGAGTATATACAGTAATATTTTTGACATACGCAAAGAAGGGAACCTTGGGGCGAATAGGGACACCTTTGTGTTGCGCATTAAACATGTATGATCCCGTCTGCCGTGTAGGTTCGGGAGGAAGTCGCTCATCGTGTGGTGCTACCTGCAGATGGGGGTCGCGGGGGCCGGCACGGCTTTCGCCCCGAACTTCACCGCATACTGCGCCCTTCGCTTCCTGTGCGGAATGGCCATGTCGGGAATCTCGCTCAACTCCGTCTCGCTCTGTGAGTCAACATACCGTTTTCCTTGCTTCGGCAAAAGGATCCAGAACTCGGACTTCCTTTATATACATCAGCGATTCCCAAATTGGGTGCTACCGCCCCCTGGTGGGCGCAGCAGCGATCCAGGGGGGCGGTGATGGCCACAGGTGCATTTGGGGGCGGGGCCAGGGGAGGGGAGGGGCCTCGTCCCAAGTGCTGGAGACAGGGCTGAGCACCTAAGGCGCCTGTTAGGACACAGGGGGCGGAGCTAGGGAAGGAGGCGGGGCCTCCTTCCAAGAGCCTGAGACAGGGCTGAGCCTCTATATTTCTCCTGAGGAGCTTGTTGGGACACAGAGGGCGGAGCTAGGGAAGGGGGCGGGGCCTCCTTCCAAGAGCCCGAGACAGGGCTGAGCCTCTATACCTCCCCTTTCCAGGGGGCGCTGAGTCATATTTTTTCTGGAAAGTTTAGGAACCACTGATATACATATATATCAGTATATATCGAGTATATACAGTCCATGTTTTCTCTGTCTCATCCCAGGCATGGAATGGATCCCAACGAAATACCGTGCCATTGTCGGCACCATCAATGGCTACTGCTACACCACGGGGCAATTCATCCTGGCCGGCGTGGCCTACGTCATCCCCGACTGGCGGTGGCTGCAACTGGCCGTCTCCTTGCCGTTCTTCGTCTTTTTCCTCTACTCCTGGTAAGTCACCGCCTGGCAGAGCTTTCAAAGTGACGTTGGCATCATGGAGTCGGAAGAGACGAGTGGCCGTGTCTCTCTTTCCTTGCCTTTGGACTCCAGGCTGTTTGTGGAGTCCGCACGGTGGCTGGCCATTTCCGGGAAAGAGGAGCGGGCAGTGAAAGGCCTAAAGACCGCCGCCTGGGTCAACGGGAGGAAGCAGGAAGGAGACAAACTCAGCCTGGAGGTAGGAGGCTGTTAGGACACACAGGGGGCGGAGCTAGAGGAGTGGGCGTGGCTTCTTCCCTAGAGCCTGAGATAGGGCTGAGCATCTATATCTCTCCTGAGGTGCTTGTTGGGACACAGAGGGCGGAGCTATACGAGTGGGTGTGGCTTCTTCCCCAGAGCCTGAGACGGGGCTGAGCATCTATACCTCTCCTGAGGCTCTTGTTGGGACACAGAGGGCGGAGCTAGAGTAGTGGGCGTGGCTTCTTCCCAAGAGACTGAGATAGGGCTGAGCATCTATACTTCTTCTGTTGGGACACATAGGGCGGAGCTATACGAGTGGGCGTGGCTTCTTCCCAAGAGCCCGAGACAGGACTGAGCATCTATACCTCTCCTGAGGCGCTTTTTGGGACACAGAGGGTGGAGCTAGAGGAGTGGGTGTGGCTTCTTCCCTAGAGCCTGAGATAGGGCTGAGCATCTATATCTCTCCTGAGGCGCTTGTTGGGACACAGAGGGCGGAGCTATCCGAGTGGGTGTGGCTTCTTCCCAAGAGCCCGAGACAGGGCTGAGCATCTATACCTCTCCTGAGGCGCTTGTTGGGACACAGAGGGCGGAGCTAGAGGAGTGGGTGTGGCTTCTTCCCCAGAGCCCGAGACAGGGCTGAGCATCTATGCCTCTCCTGAGGCGCTTTTTGGGACACAGAGGGCGGAGCTAGAGGAGTGGGCGTGGCTTCTTCCCTAGAGCCTGAGATAGGGCTGAGCCTCTATATGCCTCTTGAGAGGCCTTTTAGGACTGAAGGGCGGGGCTAGGGGCGGGGCTAGGGGTGGGGCCTCTTCCCAAGAGTCTCTGTAGACCTCCCCTGAGGCACTCGTTAGAACACAGGGGCGGGGTATAGAGGCCCCGCCCCCTCCTCTAGCCCCGCCCCCTGTGTCCAGGACAGGGATAGAAGCTCAGCCCTGACTCAGAGCTCGTAACTCCGTCCAGATCAGTCCTGGCTGCCCCTTTGTGCCTAGAAAGGCATTTGACAGTGACTTCCTCTGAGGCCGATGCAACACCACCTCAGCTTGGACCCAGTTTTGCTTTGTTCTCTCCCAGGTCCTGAAGTCCAGCATGCAGAAGGAGATGTCCTCCAACAAGTCCAGTCACACTATGGCTGACCTGGTGCGGACACCCGCTGTCCGCAAAATCTCCTGCGGGGTGTCCTTTCTCTGGTAAGTCATCCCCATGGTTGTTAGAACACGGGGGCTGGGTATAGAGGCCCCGCCCCCTCCTCTAGCCATGCCCTCTGTGTCCTGGCAGGTACCACAGGACAGGGATAGATGCTCAGCCCTGCCTCAGAGCTTTAGTCCTAAAAGGCCTCTCAGGAGAAATATAGAGGCTCAGCCCTGTCTCAGGCTCTTGGAAGGAGGCCCCGCCCCCTTCCCTAGCCCCGCCCTTTAGTCCTAAAAGGCCTCTCAGGAGAAATATAGAGGCTCAGCCCTGTCTCAGGCTCTTGGAAGGAGGCCCCGCCCCCTTCCCTAGCCCCGCCCTTTAGTCCTAAAAGGCCTCTCAGAAGAGATATAGGGGCTCAGCCCTGTCTCAGGCTCTTGGAAGGAGGCCCCGCCCCCTTCCCTAGCCCCGCCCTTTAGTCCTAAAAGGCCTCTCAGGAGAAATATAGAGGCTCAGCCCTGTCTCAGGCTCTTGGAAGGAGGCCCCGCCCCCTTCCCTAGCCCCGCCCTTTAGTCCTAAAAGGCCTCTCAGGAGAAATATAGAGGCTCAGCCCTTTCTCAGGCTCTTGGAAGGAGGCCCCGCCCCCTTCCCTAGCTCCGCAAGGCAGGGCTTGATGGCGGGGGCCCCCATTCCAACCCATTCCAACCCACCCTCTCCCACTCCAGGTTTGCGACCAGCTTCTCTTACTACGGCCTGGCCATGGACCTGCAGAACTTTGGCTTCGACATCTACCTGACCCAGCTGGCGTTTGGGGCTGTCGACATCCCAGCCAAGTTCATTTCGGTGATGACCATCACTTTTGTGGGCCGGCGGTTCTCCCAGTCCGCTTCTCTGATCCTGGCCGGGTTGTGCATCTTGGCCAACATTTTCGTGCCGCAAGGTGAGGAGGGTCCCATTGGGGGGTGTAATGAAGTACGAATTTTTGGTTTACAGATGTTATGTTTAATTGTGTGTTTGTGTTTTAAAAGGGTAAGTATTACAGTTATTGCATCTCAGCACTCAGAGGCTGGTTGCCATGGAGAAGTGGGCGGAGTTTAAAAAAGGGACTCAGTCTGTGCTCTGATGAGGCACAGGGAAGATTGAAGAGTGGTTTCTTTTTTCCTTCCCCAGACCTGAGCAACCTACGCATGGCCTTTGCGGTGACCGGGAAAGGCTCCTTGGCCGCCTCCTTCAACTGCGCCTATATTTTCTCCGGTGAACTTTTCCCAACGGTGATCAGGTAAGTCAAGGAAGGTGGCCTCACCTTGTGCTCACTGGCAAAACAATACAGGCCGTGGGGGAGAGGTCAGCTATGGGGAGAAAAACTGAATTTATTGTCAACAACTGAAGCTACGGCTAATTGACTGCATTGACATCCTGAGGAGTCCTATAGAACTGCTCCAAGATTACAGAGACTTTGATTTGTTTTGACTCCAAGCCAGGTTTGAGCCAAATTATTTATTTATTTATTTATTTACATCATTTATATTCCACCCTTCTTTCTCACCCCAAAGGGGACTCAGGGCGGATCACATTACACATATTAGGCAAACATTCAATGCCTTTTTAACACAGGACAAACAAACATAGCTCCGAGCGGGCCTCGAACTTATGACCTCCTGGTCAGTGACTCATTGCTCTCCTGTCTGCGCCATAGACCCGGGCCAATTTGATTTGTACACTGATATATTTAGTTTTTACAGCATATTACATGCCATTTTGGAGAGACTGAATGTACACATACTGTGTCGCTAACAAACTTTAGTTGGAGTCTTGTTGATGTATGTCTGATATATGTTTTATACTGAAAACTGCTCTGTGTAGCATTTAAATCTGGATGATTGCAGTCTATAAATCTTTGTAAGTTACGACTGTCTCCCACTACAGCTGACAGAATTTGGTCATCAGTTGTATTATTATTTGCATTATTGTTAACATTATTATGTATATGATGCTCTAATATACATATTGTGTTCTATGCTTTGAACCTTTATCGTGGTGCATATTTTTCAGATATTGTTTAGAATAGACAGCTGTGTTTAGTGATGATTAGCTATGGGGAGAAGCCCGAGACCTCTCAGGGAAGGTCTGACTCGGCCGTGTCTCCTTCCAGGCAGTCGGGGATGGGCCTGGGGGGCACGATGGCCCGCGTGGGCAGCATGATTGCCCCTCTGGTCAAGATGACCGGGGAATTTTACCCGCCGTTGCCCCTCATCATCTACGGAGCCGCGCCGATCATTTCGGGCACCGTCACCTGCTTCCTTCCGGAGACTCGGAACGTCCCTTTGCCGGAGACCATCGAACAAGTGGAGAGACAGTGAGTGACAATACAGTCCTCTTTCTAGAGCAGGGGTCCCCAAACCAGGGCCCGGGGGCCGGATGCAGCCCTCCAAGGTCATCAACCTGGCCCCCGCCCTCAGTTTTATAATATAATATTTTATATCAGTTTTAATAATATAATATATTGTATATACATATAATATTGATAATAATATTATAATGTTATACAATATAATACTAATAGTAATACCATATACTAATATTAATTATATGTTATATATTACATATTATATAATAGTATAGTGGTATAATTCAATATAGTAATACAGTAGAGTCTCACTTATCCAACACTCGCTTATCCAACGTTCTGGATTATCCAACGCATTTTTGTAGACAATGTTTTCAATACATCGTGATATTTTGGTGCTAAATTTGTAAATACAGTAATTACTACATAGCATTACGGAGTACTGAACTACTTTTTCTGTCCAATTTGTTGTATAACATGATGTTTTGGTGCTTCATTTGTAAAATCATAACCTAATTTGAAGTTTAATAGGCTTTTCCTTAATCTCTCCTTATTATCCAACATATTCGCTTATCCAACATTCTGCCGGCCCGTTTATGTTGGATAAGTGAGACTCTACTGTATATATATATATATATATAGCTAGCTAATATTGTGTTATGCTAATAATATAATATATTGTATGTACATACAGCTGCTTTGAGTCCCCTTCGGAATGGGATATAAATGTAGTAAATAAATGCAGCAAATAAATAATTAATTTTAGACTTGGGCTCAGCCAAAGTCTGAAATGACTTGAAGGCACACAACAACAACAACAATCCTAATTAACTTGACTATCTCATTGGCCAGTAGCAAGCCCACACTTTCCATTGAAATCCTGATAGGTTTATGTTGGTTAAAATTGTTATCATTTTAAAATATTGTATTGTTTTTGTTGTTGTTGTTGTTGTTGTTGCACTACAAATAAGACATTTGCAGTATGCATAGGAATTTGTTTTGTTTTTTTCAAATGATAATCCGGCCCCTCAACAGTCTGAAGGGTTGTGGACCGGCCCTCGGCTTCAAAAGTTTGAGGACCCCTGCACTATAGCATTATTATTATTATTATTATTATTATTATTATTATTATTATTATTATTATTAAGATGGCCCTTGTGGTCTTGTCCAATTCTATGATATTATTATTATTATTAGGATGGCCCTTGTGGTTTCTTCCAACTCTGATTATGTTGTTGTTGTTGTTGTTGGGATGGCTGTTGTGGTCTTATCCAGCTCTATGATATTATTATAATTATTATTAAGCTGGCCCTTGTGGTCTTGTCCAATTCTATGATATAATAATAATAATAATAATAATAATAATAATAATAATAATAATAATAACAACTTTATTCTTATACTCCGCCCCATCTCCCTAAAGGGACTCGGGGCGGCTTACATGGGGCCATGCCCAACAACAACAATAAAACAACAACAGCAAAACAATAAAACAAATATCTCAACAATAAAACATCAGCATCAATAAAACAGTCATAAAAGTCAATATATAATATAAAATATTAAAAACAGAAGTCGAATGCGCGGATCTGGGCCAAAGTGCAGAATATTTCAGAATCGGGGAGAGGTAGTTTCGCAGCTAAGATAGTCAATAAAGTGCTTAAATAATTCTGAGAAGGCATCCTTTGATTTCAACATACTGGCCAATGGGGATTCCTTCCATAATGACGATTGCTCTTGAATGATTCTTTTCCAGGTCGAGGCCCAGTCGAGAGGACGAGCAGCAGATGAAGGTGCTCCTTGACCCCCCAAAGCCGGACCCCAGCCCAAAAAACAGCTGAAACACAGGCGGAAACACAGCTTTTGGGGTCCCTTCGAACTCGGCCCATTCACTGAACTCCCTTCAGGCTTAATCAGCTCCTTCTCCAAAGTCACAAACAGGATGTCACTCCAAAAGAAGACCACTGATTGTGCTGCTTCGCCGGAAACTTGCCAATACTAATTTATTTCAATTAGCAGAGGAAATCTTAGAGGGAGGCCAAGGAATTGCTGAAGTTGGCAAAAAGTTATATGCACATTTGTTATTATTCTATGGCCATGCTGTTTACAACCCATTGTATGTTTTTGTTGTACTTTGCCAATAAAGTTTAACGTTCTATGGAATCTATATATATAAAAGGGTAGTGACGTTTCGGCCTAGGACAAAACAACAAAACTACACATCCCAGAAACACTAAACTTGGCAGCACAACCCCTCATCCATGCCTCTACGTTCATACAACAAAAAGAAAAGAAAAATAAAGTCCTAATTAGAGGGAGAGGAATAATTGTTTTTATCCAATTGCTGCCAGTTAGAAGGCTAATCTCTGCCCACTTGGTCTCCTAGAAACCCACTCAGGGGACAGGCAGAGTTAGGCCTCACTTAGGCCTCTTTCACACTGCCTATAAAATACAGATTATCAGATTTGAACTGGATTATCTGGACTCCACACTGCCATATAATCCACTTCAGTGTGCATTTTATACAGCTGTGAAGAAAGGGCCTCATATAATCCAGTTCTAAGCACATAATATAAGATTATAAATATAATATGTAATAATTACTGTGATATAATAATACAGAACAATATAATCTCTAAAATCAGGATAGTAAATAAAGAGCAACACTCTAAAAGCATAAGCCACAGCAACGCGTGGCCGGGCAAAGCTAGTCTATATATATAAAAGGATAATGGTGTCGCGCCACCGGGCAAAACAACAAAACTAAAGGCCCTCCAACGTAGAAAATTGACAACACAACCCCTCATCCACGTCTCTACGTTCTTATGCTCAACAAAGGATTCTCTCCCCCCTCTCAAACAGGGAAACACCCACTCTTTGAAGGTCCAAACCCATTCGGTACTCATCACTCTTTCATCTCAAAACACAAAATAAAGAGCAACACTCTGAAAACAAAGGAATTCCATCCAGGAAACAATCAGGCCCACCTAACACCTCCCAACAAAGGACCCCCCCCCCCCCCCCCTAAGACATGGAACCACCTAAAAAAAGCCGGGCACAGCTAGTATCTTAATAAATGCATTAGACTACGAGGCACTTGGTGGTTTCTGTTTCAACAGACATGAAGGCTGCCATATTATTTTAATGAATTGGTTCGTTTTGAAGATGCCACTGGTCCCTTTGCGGTGGAGAATTAATCATGCAACTAACAGAGATACAGTAGAGTCTCATTTATCCAAGCTTTCAACTTCATACGGTAAATGTTTTCTCCTATACTTTGTTCATTTTTAATTCCAAAACGTAACCTACTTTCTGGATAGCCTTCGTATAAGTGAGGGCAGGTTTGGGCACCAAAAATATGGATTTCCCCCATTATATTAATGCATTTATAATTATATTGTTATTATTATTATTATTATTATTATTATTATTATTATTATTATTTCCCCCAATCTAACCATGTATTTATTATATTTAATACCAGCAATCTATATCGCTACAAAATAATATATACAGTAGAGTCTCACTTATCCAACACTCGCTTATCCAACGTTCTGGATTATCCAACACATTTTTGTAGTCAATGTTTTCAATATATTGTGATATTTTGGTGCTAAATTCGTAAATACAGTAATTACAGTAGAGTCTCACTTATCCAAGCCTCGCTTATCCAACGTTCTGGATTATCCAACACATTTTTGTAGTCAATGTTTTCAATATATCGTGATATTTTGGTGCTAAATTCGTAAATACAGTAATTACAGTAGAGGCTCACTTATCCAAGCCTCGCTTATCCAACGTTCTGGATTATCCAAGGCATTTTTGTAGTCAATGTTTTCAATATATCGTGATATTTTGGTGCTAAATTCATAAATACAGCAATTACAACATAACATTACTGTGAATTGAACTACTTTTTCTGTCAAATTTGTTGTCTAACATGATGTTTTGGTGCTTGATTTGTAAAATCATAACCTAATTTGATGTGTAATAGGCTTTTCCTTAATCCCTCCGTATTATCCAACATTTTCGCTTATCCAATGTTCTGCCGGCCCGTTTATTTTGGATAAATGAGACTCTACTGTATATAAACTGCACTTGTCTAGTTTCCACCAACCTCACAACCTGCCATAGATGTGGGTGAAACATCAGGAGAGAATGCTTCGGGAACACGGCAATTCAGGCCAGAAAACTCAGCAACACAGTGATTCCAGCCATGAAAGCCTTTGACAAGATGGAAAAAAAACCATTGAGAATTAATTCAGGACAATTGGGGGGAAAGAAACCTCTTTCTAAACATCGCAAAAAATCATCCCCACCACCAACTTTGTTGAAACACTTACAGTAGAGTCTCGCTTATCCAACATTCTGGATTATCCAAGCCATTTTTGTAGTCAATGTTTTCAATACATAGTGATACTTTGGTGCTAAATTCGTAAATACAGTAATTACAACATAACATTACTGTGTATTGAACTACTTTTTCTATCAAATTTGTTGTCTAACATGATGTTTTGGTGCTTGATTTGTAAAATCATAACCTAATTTGATGTGTAATAGGCTTTTCCTTAATGCCTCCTTATTATCCAAGATATTCGCTTATCCAAGCTTCTGCTGGCCCCTTAAGCTTGGATAAGTGAGACTCTACTGTACTTTTTCAGTCAAATTTGTTGTATAACATGATGTTTTGGTGCTTAATTTGTAAAACCATAACCTAATTTGATGTTTAATAGGCTTTTCCTTAATCCCTCCTTATTATCCAAGATATTCGCTTATCCAAGTTTCTGTCGGCCCATTTAGCTTGGATAAGTGAGACTCTACTGTACTTTTTCTATCAAATTTGTTGTATAACATGATGTTTTGGTGCTTGATTTGTAAAATCATAACCTAATTTAATGTGTAATAGGCTTTTCCTTAATGCCTCCAAGATATTCGCTTATCCAAGGTTCTGCCGGCCCATTTAGCTTGGATAAGTGAGACTCTACTATACTTCCAAATAGTTTCAAGGGGGAAAGTTCACCTTTCAGGTCTGAGTGGTTGCTGTGTCAACCTCCCCTAAATTCTTTGGGAATTAATAATCCTGCCTCGGTGGAGACGGGCCTCTCATTAGACCGGATAAGCAGGGGCTTAATCGGGAGCCCAACAACGACAACACACCGGAGAACGTTTTTGCGTCTCTTGATCGTGGTTGCGTATTTTGTCCCTTGGGAGTCGGAATGCCGCGAAGACTCACATCTCTAGCCGCAAAGCCAAAGGGCAAAGCCGAGGAGCGACAACTCATCCTGTTTGTCCATCGGCAGGAGAAGATCTCACGCTGGGACTCTTAACCGTTTCGGACAAACAAAAGCAAGCCCGAAACGGCAGCAACTTCTTCCTAGTTTCTTCTCAGCGCTGTCTCGGGATGGCTTTTGCGGAACTTTTGGACCGCGTGGGCAGCACGGGCCGCTTCCAGGTGCTCAACGTGGTGCTGCTGTGCTTCCCGACCCTCTTCATGGCCACTCACAACTTGCTGCAGAATTTCACGGCGGCCGTGCCGGGACATCACTGCCGCGTCTCCGCCAACCTCACCTGTGGCGACAACGGCACCGGGAGCCTGGACTGTCGGCATCTCTTCATCCCGACGGACGGGCAGCGGACGCTGCAGAAATGTCGCCGCTTCGTCACCCTCCCGCGGCCGGCCCCGGGTTCCAATTCCACCGAACTGGGAGGAATGGAGTCCCGGGAGGAGCCGTGTCTGGACGGATGGGTCTACGAGGAGGAGGAGTTTGCCTCCACCGTCGTCACGGAGGTAAGAAGGGTCCATGCCCGGGTCGAGGTGGCAAGTGGGGCGTCGGGTTGAGCCTGGGACTCTGGTTTGGCTGGTGGGACTCCTACGAGGAAGACACCATCTGATCCCTCCCGACAGATGGCCATCTAGCCTCTGCTTAAAGACTCCACTGGACCCTCAGTCCTAGCTGGAAGGGACCCCAAGGGCCATCCAGTCCAACCCCATTTTGCTAGGCAGTAAGACACCACTTGATCCTTCCCAACAGATGGCCATCTAGCCTCAGCTGAAAGACTCCACTGGACTCTCAGTCCCAGTTGGAAGAGACCCCAAGGGCCATCCCTATTCTGCAATGTGGGAAGACACCACTTGATCCCTCCCGACAGATGGCCATCTAGCCTCAGCTTAAAGATTCCATTGGACTCTCAGTCCTAGCTGGAAGAGACCCCAAGGGCCATCCAGTCCAACCCCATTTTGCCAGGTGGCAAGACACCATCCAATCCTTCCTGACAGATGAGCCATTCAGTCTCTGTGTTGTCGAAGGCTTTCATGGCCGGGATCACAGGGATCATCCTCACAACCTCTGAGGATGCCTGCCATAGATGTGGGCGAAACGTCAGGTGAGAATGCTTCTATATTATACCGCACAACCTCTGAGGATGCCTGCCCTAGATGTGGGCGAAACGTCAGGTGAGAATGCTTCTATATTATACCGCACAACCTCTGAGGATGCCTGCCATAGATGTGGGCGAAACGTCAGGTGAGAATGCTTCCATATTATACCGCACAACCTCTGAGGATGCCTGCCATAGATGTGGGCGAAACGTCAGGTGAGAATGCTTCTATATTATACCGCACAACCTCTGAGGATGCCTGCCCTAGATGTGGGCGAAACGTCAGGTGAGAATGCTTCTATATTATACCGCACAACCTCTGAGGATGCCTGCCATAGATGTGGGCGAAACGTCAGGTGAGAATGCTTCTATATTATACCGCACAACCTCTGAGGATGCCTGCCATAGATGTGGGCGAAACGTCAGGAGAGAATGCTGCTTCTGGAACATATTAACATATATACTGTAATATTACTGTATATCTATATATATAAAAGAGTGATGGCATCACGGCGACCGACAAAACAACAAAACTACAGGCCCCCCAACCTCGAAATTTGACAACACAACCCATCATCCACGCCTCTAGGTTGATACAACAAAAAAGAAAAGAAAAATTAAGTCCTAATTAGAGAGAGAGGAATAATAGGTTTTATCCAATTGCAGCCAGTTTGAAGGCTAAGCTCCACCCACTTGGTCTCCTAGCAACTCACTCAGCCCAGGGGACAGGCAGAGTTAGGCCTCACTTAGGCCTCTTCCCCACTGCCTATAAAATACAGATGATCAGATTTGAACTGGATTATATGGCAGTGTAGACTCAAGGCCCTTCCACGCAGCTATATAACCCATTTATAATCTTATATTATCTGCTTTGAACTGGATTATCTTGACTCCACACTGCCATATAATCCACTTCAGGGTGCATTTTATACAGCTGTGTAGAAGGGGCCTCATACTTCGCCACAGCAACGCGTGGCCGGGCACAGCTAGTAATAATAATAATAATAATAATAATAATAATAATAATGTTTATTTATATCCCGCCTCTATCTCCCCCGAAGGGGACTCGGGGCAGCTTACAGCAAAATCAAATACAAAGCAATAATAAAATATGAAACATCAAAAAACAATAACAAAATGTATACACAATCTTGCCAAAATGCCAACCATTCCGGGTCCAATGTGAAACGGGCATCACTCCAGGAGAGGAGAACAATGGTGGGCATTCAATGGCTTGAAGAGTATTATACCCGCAAGAGCAGGATGCGTTGAATGACAAAACCGGCCGTGGGGCCTTCGGATGTCTAGTTTCCCTGGGCCAGGTCCCCACTCACTGAAGTCTCCTTTTTTCTCTCTTCTTTCTTTCTCCTTTCCTCCCTCTTTTCCTTCTTTCCCCTTTTTCCTCTGGGAAGCCTGGCTTGTTAGAGGTACTTTGGAAAACTATGTCTCTCGTGTATATAATTTGCCCTAAATGCTCCATGTTTTTTCCTATGTGTTCCTATTTTGCCTCTATGTTGTGTTAACCTAATGTTTTATGCTCCTGAGATCCCCATTCCCCGTGTTCCTGAACCCAAAGATGTCTTGCATCCCACACAATTGCTTAGCCTGGGAGAAAGAAACCAAGCTGGGAATTTCCTCATCAATTTCCAGCCTCACCCATCTCCTGGACTTTACCTGGACATTGCAACACAATAGCTTACTCGGGGAAGAACCAATTTCACCACCTACGCCTTTGATGAATGGGACCTCTCGCATCGGAAGGAAATCTGCATTTCTACAGCCAAACCCATCCTCTGTCATTTTTGCATGATTGTATTAATATATGATGTTTTGTTTCTCTGGGGTCTGGAACCACTAGGCCATAAGACAATAGTCTTCCTCCCCTCCTTCCGGAAGAACCTGAAAACCTGGCTTTTCCGGAAAGCCTTTGATGAGTGAATTCTGTTGGTTCAAGTTGTCTGCCTACGTAATAATAGACCCACTGATTCGCCTTCTTATTGTCATTATTGTCATTTCTAGTACTGTAATGACTATGTCAATGACGTAACTACCTCCCCCCGATTTGACACATTCGCCCTTTGGCCTAGACTTGTGTTTTATATCTGTTTTTAACGCTTTTTCCTGCAATATTGTTTTTATGATGGTTTTACTGATATTGTTGATTTATTGTTGTAAATTTATGTGTTTTGATTTGTTTTTATATTGTGATGTTGGGCAAGGCCCCATGTGAGCCGCCCCGAGTCCCTACGGGGAGATGGGGCGGGATACAAGAATAAAATTATTATTATTATTATTATTATTATTATTATTATTATTATTATTATTATTCCTGGGTAGGGCCAGAAAATGCCCTCAATCAGTTATTTTTCCTGTTCATTAAAAGGAACCCCATTCATCGACACTTAATCATCCCTTGTCCCAGCCCATGCTGGCATGTGAGCCAAGTCCCTCTCTGTGATTGGTCAGAATTAGAAGCTTGGCTGCAGCCTATGCCAGCTTGTGTATAAAAAGGGCTGTGAAACTGTATTCTGGATGCCATCTACTTTGTGAATGAATCACTAGCTGGCATCTTATCTGCAGATAATAACTGAAAATCACCTTCTCTCCTTGCTTGCTGGCTGATTTCAATTGGGCCTAATCTGAATGCTCGCCAAAGCAGGGACTCACTAAAGTGGGCAGCTCAGGCGAATCACTTGCCTGGGTTTCTGCCGACAGGCTTCTCCCTGGTCTCACTGCCAGGGGTGGCCTCCAGAAATGGGGCCAACATCAGCATAGAATCATATCATAGGTAGTAGAGTTGGAAGAGACCTCATGGGCCATCCAGTCCAACCCCCTCCGTTTGGAAGTCTATTTCAGGAGGATCTGTGGATACGGAGGTTGCGTTGTGTACCGTTGACCGCACTCATTGACCACAACGTTGCTTCTCCCTCCTGCAGTGGGACCTGGTGTGCGACTTCCGAAACCTGCAGCAAATGGCCCAGTCGATCTACATGGCCGGCGTTTTAGCGGGCGCCGTGGTGTTCGGTGGCCTCTCGGACAAGTAAGGCAACTACAAATCCCACCTCAGTGGCCCTTTGACAGTGGACGTGAGGTCACCCAAGGTCTCTGCTGCCTCCCTGTCAATGTAGGTTCGGCCGGAAAGCCCTGCTCCTCTGGTCCTGCTTCCAGATGGCCGTCTCGGGGTCCTGCGCGGCCTTTGCCCCCACTTTCACCGCCTACTGCGCCTTCCGCTTCCTCTCCGGGATGGCGCTCTCGGGCGTCGGACTCAACTGCTCCTCTCTCTGTGAGTTCCCTTCCAGCCGCCCTTTGCTCTTGCAAAGCCTCTGAGCATGTGCAAAGAGTGTCTGCTTCTCTTCCAGCGGTGGAGTGGACCCCCATGCAGCACCGGGCGACGGTCAGCATGGCCACCGGGTACAGCTACAGCGCTGGGCAGTTTGTCCTGGCCGGAGTGGCCTTTGCCATCCGGGACTGGCGCTGGCTCCAGCTGGCGCTCTCCTTCCCGTACTTTGTCTTCTTCCTCTACGGATGGTGAGTAGGTTCTTCCTTGTGTCTCCCAAACTAAGGCTCAAGGTTCTTTCTCTGGCTCCGGCCGTTCCGGCACAGGAGGCAATCAGACAGAAATCCAGTCAAAGCAGTTTATTTTCACCATAGCTATGAAAAAGGCAAAATAGCGTACACATTCAAAAGGTTTGTACTTGCAAATGGCTGCGTTTAGAAGTAAACAAAGAATATATATCTTGGCTTATCTAAACTTGACCAGTTACTGAGGATCTTCTTCACCTCCACACCTCTTTGACACAAATTGGTGTCTGTGATCTCACTTGTTTACTCAAACTAGCTTCTGTGTCGCAGTAAACAAAGAATATATATCTAGGCTTATCTAAACTTGACCAGTTACTGAGGGCCTTCTTCACCTCCACACCTCTTTGGCACAAAGTGGTGTCTGTGATCTCACTTGTTTACTCAAACTAGCTTCTGTGTCGCAGTAAACAAAGAATATATATCTTGGCTTATCTAAATTTGACCAGTTACTGAGGGTCTTCTTCACCTTCACACCTCTTTGGCACAAAAGTGGTGTCTGTGATCTCACTTGTTTACTCAAACTAGCTTCTGTGTCGCAGTAAACAAAGAATATATATCTTGGCTTATCCAAACTTGACCAGTTACTGAGGATCTTCTTCACCTCCACACCTCTTTGGCACAAAGTGGTGTCTGTGATCTCACTTGTTTACTCAAACTAGCTTCTCTGTCGCAGTAAACAAAGAATATATATCTTGGCTTATCTAAACTTGACCAGTTACTGAGGATCTTCTTTACCTCCACACCTCTTTGGCACAAAGTGGTGTCTGTGATCTCACTTGTTTAGCTTCTGTGTCGCAGTTAACAAAGAATATATATCTTGGCTTATCTAAATTTGACCAGTTACTGAGGATCTTCTTCACCTCCACACCTCTTTGGCACAAAGTGGTGTCTGTGATCTCACTTGTTTACTCAAACTAGCTTCTGTGTCGCAGTAAACAAAGAATATATATCTTGGCTTATCTAAACTTGACCAATTACTGAGGGTCTTCTTCACCTCCACACCTCTTTGGCACAAAGTGGTGTCTGTGATCTCACCTGTTTAGCTTCTGTGTTGCAGTTAACAAAGAATATATATCTTGGCTTATCTAAATTTGACCAGTTACTGAGGGTCTTCTTCACCTCCGCACCTCTTTGGCACAAAAGTGGTGTCTGTGATCTCACTTGTTTACCCGAGACACCAAGGGCCTTCTGTCAAACACAAAGATACTATCAAAGCCCACCCCACAGATGGCCATCCAGAGAAGGAGACTCCACTGGAATCCCAGGCGGCAAATTCTATGATGGAACAGCTCTTACCATCCCAAAGATCCCATCTCTTGTCTCCGTCTTGTTTTCTCTCCCGAAGGTGGTTTGTAGAGTCTGCCCGGTGGTACGCAACTGCGGGAAAACTGGAGAAGGCGCTCAAGGAGTTGCAGAAAGTGGCACGGATCAACGGACGGAAAGAACAAGGAGAGAAGCTGAGCCTAGAGGTGATTTTATTTATTTATCATGTCAGAAGCGAATTGAAAACACAGTTATAATGTATAGAAAAACCACAAAGTTAAAAGCTTGGCATTATGCTAAGTGTCCTTTGACCAGAATCTGGCCACTTCGGGTGCCTCTGGTGTGGAGGAATTTTCTCATCCAGTCTCAGCCATGGATTGAGGTTCCGGGCTCTCGCCTGCCACTTTTGGACTCTCGCTTGCTGAGGTGTTCCTTTTGCAGGTCTTGAAAGCCAGCTTACAGAAAGATACCGTCTCTGCCAAATCCAGCTTCACCGTAGCTGACCTGGTGCGCACACCGGGACTGCGCCGCATCACATGCTGCCTTTGTTTTGTATGGTAAGCTGGGGCAGATCCAGTCTATATATATGAAAATGTATTGTTTGTTTTTACTATGGAGTAAACAACAAAACCACTGAACCCAATCACACCAAATTTGGCCACAAAAGACATAGTCGTCTAAAATACGTCTTTCAATCAAAAAAACTTAGAAAAAATAGTCCAATCTATCTATATAAAAATGTAATGTTCGTTTTTACTATGGAGTAAACAACAAAACCACTGGACCCAACCACACCAAATTTGGCCACAAAAGACATAGTCATCCAATCTATGTCTTTCAATCAAAAAACCTAGAAAATTACAGTCCAAATTTCAATAATGTGCATTTTTACTATGGTGTAAACAACAAAACCACTGGACCCAATCACACCAAATTTGGCCACCAAAGACATAGTCGTCCAAAATACGTCTTTCAATCAAAAAACCTTAGAAAAAAGTAGTCCAATGTATCTATATAAAAATGTAATGTTTGTTTTTACTATGGAGTAAACAACAAAACCAGTGAACCCAATCACACCAAATTTGGCCACAAAAGACATAGTCGTCCAAAATACGTCTTTCAATCAAAAAACCCAAGAATAGTCCAAATTACAGAGGATGAGGAAGAGCCTTTCTCCCCCTAACTGCCAGTCAGAAAGGTAAGCTCTGTGTAGACCCAGTTCAGTGTAGATAAAACTACGGGACATGATATGATCAGTGTAGAACTTGGACCCATAATTCCTTGACAATACAGTCAGTTCCTTTTCGTTTCCCGACATCAGGTTCTCCACCAGCTTCGCTTATTACGGCTTGGCGATGGACTTGCAGAACTTTGGCGTCAGCATCTACCTGATCCAGGTGATCTTCGGGGCGGTGGACATCCCGGCCAAACTCGTTGCTTTCCTTCTCATCTGCTCTTTCGGGCGTCGGATCACTCAAGCGCTGAGCCTCATCTTGGCCGGGCTGTCCATTGTGGGAAACCTCTTTGTTCCTCAAGGTAAGGCCGGAGATCCGGGAGAGGTAGCAAAACATCTCACGTCTTCACCTGGTTTTGTTCTAAGATACATCCATTTTAGAGATGTTTATATTGGAAAAAAGTACCATACATACTCGAAGATAAGCCAAGTTTTTCAGCCCTCCCTCGGCTTATAATGGGGTCAAGGTCAAGGCCGGGCAACAGAACCTGGAAGCAATGGCTTGCAATAGATAATAATAATAATAATAATAAACTTTATTTTTATATCCCGCCCCATCTCCCCGAAGGGACTCGGGGCGGCTCACAACAGGGACAAGCCCGAAAACAACAACACAAGATATTTGACCAAAAACATTCCAACAATTCACAAAATAAATAATAGACAATACATTAAAATCCAAGCAATAAAATCAGAGAATTTAAAAACAAACCAGCGGGGACAGGTCTCATAAAGTGCTGAAATGAAATATTCCTCTCTTACTCTCCCTTATCACTGTGTTTTCTTTTGCAAAGCCTCCCTCGCTCTTAAACAAAGGAATGTTTTGAAAATGGAAAGAGGCCCTTGCAAGTCAGGAAGAAGAAAAATATATATCCATTAATCTTATAAAAACATTTTTCCATGAAATATTTGTCAAATTCTGCTACAGATATATAGGCATTAACCCTGGCATGCATTTGCAATCCCTATGTACCTTTATATCTCTATCTATCTATCTATCTATCTATCTATCTATCTATCTATCTATCTATCTATGTATCAACCTACTGATGCCTCAATTAATGTAATTTTATTGGTACTGTATCTACATTAATTTTATATATGAATTTTCCCCTCATATGTTTGCAGGTCTTTGCAAATCCTATATGCATATAGATCCATGTACCTGTATATCTATATCCATATATATACATTATTTAACCTACTGATGCCTCGATTAATGTAATATTATTGGTATCTATTTTTATTTCAAAATTGACCCGTAGCTGCTGCATTTCCCACCCTCATCTTATACTTATACAATAAGTTATCCCAGTTTTTTGTGGTAAAATTAGGTGCTTCGGCTTATATCAAAGTCAGCTTATATTCGAGTATATACGGTAAGTCTCAGAATTGAAGAAATACAGACTTGCCAGGGATAAACAGGTGGCCCAGTGGGAAGCCCACAGGAAGTCCTGCTGTGCCCTTGCAACTGGCTTGTTGTTGTTGTTGTTGTTGTTGTTGTTGTTGTTGTGTGCCTTCATGGTTTTTCTTCTGGGGTTGAGAGAATGTGACTCGACAAAGGTCGACTTCCATGGCCGAGTGGGGATTTGAACCCGGGTCCCCAGAGTCCGATGCTGGACTCTGCCAAAGTTCTTCTCCTCCCCAGATATGCCGCTCCTTCGCACCGTCTTGGCTGTTTTCGGGAAGGGGTGCCTGGCGGCGTCCTTCAATTGCGTGTTTTTGTACACCGGAGAACTCTACCCCACTGTGATCAGGTAGGTTTCCATCTTGGATTTGCCAGAAAAGCCTTGAGACAGGGCTGAGCCTCTATATCTCCCCTGAGACGCTTGTTAGAATTGTTAATGTGGGATTTGTGTATTGGTAGTATTTAAATGAAATTTGTGTCTTGCCTGTCTTGCATACTGATTGCATCATCCAGAGCAGGGGTCCCCAAACTAAGGCCCGGGGGCCGGATGCGGCCCTCCAAGGTCATTTACCTGGCCCCTGCCCTCAGTTTTATAATATAATATTTTTATATCAGTTTTAGTAATATAATATATTGTATATACATATAATATTGATAATAATCCTATGTTATACAATATAATACTAATAGTAATACCATATAATAATATTAATTATATGTTATATATTACATATTATATAATAGTATAGTGGTATAGTTCAATATAGTAATGTATAATGCTAATATTGGGTTATGCAAATAATATAATGCATTGTATGTACATACAGCTGCTCTGAGTCCCCTTCGGGGTGAGAAGGGTGGGATATAAATGTAGTAAATAAATGCAGTAAATAAATAATTAATTTTAGACTTAGGCTCGGCCAGTCTGACATGACTTGAAGGCACACAACAACAACAACAATCCTAATTAACTTGACTATCTCATTGGCCAGTAGCAGGCCCACAGTTTCCATTGAAATCCTAATAGGTTTATGTTGGTTAAAATTGTTTTCATTTTTAAATATTGTATTGTTCTTTCATTGTTGTTGTTGCTGTTGTTGCACTACAAATAAGACATGTGCAGTATGCATAGGAATTTGTTTGTAATTTTTTTCCAAATGATAATTCGGCCCCTCAACAGTCTGAAAGATTGTGGACCGGCCCTCTGCTTAAAAAGTTTGGGGACCCCTGATCCAGAGCGTAACATAGTTTGGAAAGAGTTAATTACTGAGAAGCTGTGTTGTCCTTGATGTGTGGCTGGAACTGGGGAGTGTCCAGACACAAGTGTGTGTGCATTACTGATTGCATCAGTTCAGTTCTGGGTTGAGTTGAGTGCTGTCTAGAGTGAGAGTCCTGTGTTTGTCTGCAAGTCTGTTTGTCTTTATTACTGCTTTCAGTAAAACTTGTACAGTAGAGTCTCACTTATCCAACACTTGCTTATCCAACGGTCTGGATCAGAGGTCCCCAAACTTTTTAAACAGGGGGCCAGTTCACAATCCTTTGGACTGTTGGAGGGCCAGACTATAGTTGGCCACCGAGCAATAATTAATAATAATGATAATAATTAATAATAGTAACAGCAATAATAATAAAAAGAGGGTTGGAAGAGACCCTTTGGGCCATTGAGTCCAATCCCCTTCTGCCTTTGTGCACCAAAAACACAAGCAAAGCACCCCTGACAGATGGCCACCCAGCCTCAATGTTAATAATAATAATAATAATAATAATAATAATAATAATAATAATAATAATAATAGCAATAATAATAATAGGGGTTGTAAGAGAAAACGAGACCCCTTGGGTCATTTAGCCCAACCCCCTTATGCCCTTGTGCCATCGGGGCCGGATAAATGGCTTCGAAGGGCCGCATCCGGCCCCCGGGCCTTAGTTTGGGGACCCCTGGTCTGGATTATCCAACACATTTTTGCAGTCAATGTTTTCAATACATCATGATATTTTGGTTCTAAATTCATAAATACAGTAAATTACTACATAGCATTACTGCGTATTGAACTACTTTTTCTGTCAAGTTTGTTGTCTAACATGACGTTTTGGTGCTTCATTTGTAAAATCATAACCTAATTTGATGTTTAATAGGCTTTTCCTTAATGCCTCCTTATTATCCAAGATATTCACTTATCCAACATTCTACCGGCCCATTTATGTTGGATAAGTGAAACTCTACTGTATATAGTTTTACCATCGTCTCTGATGTCTCTTCGTTCTACGTTCCACTGATTCCATCCAACTACTGCTGCGCTGCAAATTACTCTGACAAATTGGTTATGGGCCCAGCACGCTTCCGAACATGGGGGCGGGGTATGGAGGTTCAGCCCCGTCAGGCACTTGGGAAGAGGCTCCGCCCCCTTCCTCTAGCCCCGCCCCCTGTGTCCTGGCAGGCGCCGCAGGACAGGGATAGAAGCTCAGCCCTGACTCAGAGCTCGTAACTCCGCCCATCCCAGTCCTGGCCGCCCATTTGTGGCCCCGCCCACCTCCCCTTGCAGACCTGCATCTTGGACTAGGGTAGAGGCTCAGCCCCGCCCTCTCGAGCAGGAGCCACGCCCACCCCTCTAAGCCACGCCTCCTTTCCAGGGGGCACTGAGTCATATTTTTTCTGGAAAGGGGTGATAAATGCCAAATAATTTTGGGAACGACTGGTCTACATTGCAGAATTAATGCACTTTGACGTCACCTGAACTGCAGTGGCTCGATGCTACGAAGTCCTGTGGGGTTGTCGTTCTGCCTCTCAGCAAACAATAACTCCAACGTTTTCACAGCAGTGAAAGTGGTGCCAAACTGTGTCAATTCCGCAGTGCAGATGACAACTATTCCGTCTGTTGCACGGCAGGTCGACCGGGATGGGCTTTGGCAACACGATGGCACGGATTGGTGGGATCGTGGCTCCCTTGGTGAGGATGGTCAGCGAGTCTTCCCCAACCCTGCCTTTGGTCATCTATGGGGCGGCCCCCATCGTCTCTGGCATCGCGGCCTGCTTCCTTCCCGAGACCTTAAACGTGCCGCTTCCTGACACCATCAACGATGTCGAAAGCCCGTAAGTACGACTGAGTTGGGATTAAGCCAGGGGTCCCCAACCAAGGCCACTGACCTGGCCCCTGTCCTAAACTTTAGACTTAGGATTGACCTCAGTCTACCTGGTCTTTGGAGGTCTCTTTCCTTACCTATGGTCTTAGGAGATCATCTAGATGGCTTTTGGAGGTCTCTTTGCTTACCTATGGTCTTATGAAAGCATCTAGATGGGCTTTGGAGGTCTCTTTCCTTACCGATGGTCTTATGAGACCATCTAGATGGTTTTTGAGGGTCCCTTTCCTTACCTATGGTCTTCTGATGGCCTGATGAGATCATCAGGATAGCCTTTGAGGATTCCTTTCCTTACCGATGGTCTTATGAAACCATCTAGATTGTCTTTGGAGGTCTCTTTGCTTACCCATGGTCTTATGAGACCATCTAGATGTTCTTTGAGGGTCCCTTTCCTTATCTATGGCCTTCTGATGGCCTGATGAAATCATCTAGATGGCCTTTGAGGGTCCCTTTCCTTACCGATGGTCTTATGAGACCATCTAGGTGTTCTTTGGAGGTCTCCTTGCTTACCTATGGTCTTATAAAACCATCTAGATGTTCTTTGAGGGTCCCTTTCTTTGTCTATGGTCTTCTGATGACCTGATGAGATCATCCGGAAGGCCTTTGAAGGTCTCTTTGTTTATCTACAGCCTTATGAGACCATCTAGATGTTCTTTGGAGGTCTCTTTGTTTACCTATGGTCTTATGTTCGGGTTGACCCAAGTCTGAAACGACTTGAAGGCACACAACAACAACAATCCTAACTTTGGACTATTTCATCCTGGTTCAGCCCCCCAGCCCTTAAAAAGTGTGAGGAGCCCTGGATGAAGCAGTGCCAATGTCCAGCTCTGGATCCCTCAATTCAAGGTGGACATTGACAAACAGGAAGGTGACCAAAGGGGTCAAAGGTCTGGAAGCCAAACCCTGTGAGGAGCTGGGTCTGTTTACCTTGGAGACGAGGACACGAGAGCCATGTATAAATATTTAAAAAGAGGCCACGTCAAGGAGGACCACAACATATGTCCTTTCTTCTTCCGTGTTTTGCAACAAGACCTTTTCTAAGCAAATAAGTGTTATCTTTATCTAGAGACGCGGAGAGACGGAAAGAAGCCGAAGCCTCCCAGCAAGACGGCATCGTCCTGAAGGAGAGAGGAACGAAGGAAATCTAGAAAATGTAGAGAAAAAAGACTTGGATGAACCCAAGTGGAGCTGAGGATCGGGACCGTCCCTTTCTCGAAAGAGCTTTTCACCTGCAATGTATCGTGCAATAAAAACTGTGACATATGACATTGACATATCGGCTTATACTCGTATATATGGTAATTTTATTTTTGAAATTGACCTGTAGCTGCTGCATTTCCCACCCTCGTCTTATACTCGAGTCAATAAGTTTTCCCAGTTTTTTGGTGGTAAAATTAGGTGCCCTGGCTTATATTCAGGTCGGCTTATACTCGAGTATATACGGTACTTGGCTCCTTGTAGGACTTGGCTTCCATTCGGGTCGGCTTATACTCGAGTATATACAGTACTTGGCTTCCATTCGGGTCGGCTTATACTCAAGTATATACGGTACTTGGCTCCTTGTAGGACTCGGCTTCCATTTGGGTCGGCTTATACTCGAGTATATACGGTACTTGGTTCCTTGTAGGACTTGGCTTTCATTCAGGTCAGCTGATACTCGAGTATATACAGTACTTGGCTCCTTGAACGACTCGGCTTCCATGCAGGTTGGCTTATACTCGGGTATATATGGTACTTGGCTCCTTGTAGGACTCGGCTTCCATTCGGGTCAGCTTATACTCGAGTATATACGGTACTTGGCTCCTTGTAGGACTCGGCATCCATTCGGGTCGGCTTATACTCGAGTATCTACGGTACTTGGCTCCTTGTAGGACTCGGCATCCATTCGGGTCGGCTTATACTCGAGTAAATACGGTACTTGGCTCCTTGTAGGACTCGGCATCCATTCGGGTCGGCTTATACTCGAGTATCTACGGTACTTGGCTCCTTGTAGGACTCGGCTTATATTCGGGTCGGCTTATACTCGAGTAAATACAGTACTTGGCTCCTTGTAGGACTGGGCTTCCATTCGGGCCAGCTTATACTCGAGTATATATAGTACTTGGCTCCTTGTAGGACTCGGCTTCCATGCAGATTGGCTTATACTCGGGTATATATGGTACTTGGCTCCCTGTAGGACTCGGGTTCCATTCGGGTTGGCTTATACTCGAGTATATACAGTACTTGGCTCCTTGTAGGACTCGGCTTCCACCCCTTTCCCTCATCCATGGTCCACATGTGCCTAGGTTTACATTGGCAAATCATTGGCGACTATGCAGATGTCATGAGCCCACCCGGCGCTTGGCCGCGGCCGCTCTCTCGTCGGTTCTTGACGGCATTGTCCGGCCTCTGGCCTTGCACCAGGCGCTCCTTCCGGTGTCCAGCCGGCCGGCCTTTTAAGAGTACGAGCACATCGCCGGCCGGGCACCGCCGTGGGCTCTGTCGCCAAGAGAACGGCAATCCTGGCTCCTCTGGGCACCCTGCCCCACATTTGCTGAATGCCGGCATTTTCTCGCCCTTTGAGCTAATCTTCCCAAGCCTCATGAGAACTTTGACCCAAGTAAAGTGCTTAGGCCTTGCATAATCCCGCCGAGGGAGGGAGGGGGGAGCGAGCCCCTCCTCGGGCCACCCGACCCCATGGGCTCCCCGAGTACACCCACTTATGGGGACGGATAAACACCCCACGGCAGAGCAACGCACCGGCTGGCCGGGGTGACTCGAGTTCGCACCACAGGTTCCTCCCATGCGCTGCTTATTATCCCCGGCAGCGCTTTCAGCCTCGGCCAAGAAAGGGGGGACGCCGTGGACTTTCCGTCCAAGATCCTGACCCTGAATTAGTCGTGTCCGAGTGAGCGAGCGAGCGAGCGAGGGTGGGCCGGGCCGGCTATGAGCAGGGAAGGAGAAGGCTCTGCAGACCCGTCTGGTCCCCGTCCCGGCACCCCCGAGCCCCGGCCATGACGTTCGCCGAACTCCTGGACCGGATCGGGGGCATGGGCCGCTTCCAGGTGGTCCACGTGGCCTTGCTGGTGACCCCCGTCCTCCTCACCGCCAGCCACAACCTCCTGCAGAACTTCTCGGCCGCCGTGCCGGAGCATCACTGCCGGGTCCGGCTGGTGGGCAACGGCACCGAGTGGCACTCCAACCGGACTCAGGCCACGGAGGAGGACCTCCTGTGGGCCGCCATCCCCAAGGACGCCAGCGGGAAGCCCGAGAAGTGCCGGCGGTTTGTGCGTCCCCGGTGGCACCTCCCCAATGCCAGTGCGGACGGCGGGAACGGGACCGAGTGGGAGACCGAGCCCTGCCACGACGGGTGGGTCTACGACCAAAGCGTCTTCACCAACACCATCATCATGGAGGTGAGTGGGCAGAGGGGCCAAAGGGCAAGCGAGGGGTCCGGTCACAAGGATAATAGACTCCTAGAGCTGAACGGGACCCCCAGGGCCACCCACCCCAACACTTACCCTGCGAGGCAGGGAGACACAATCAAATGTCCACAACCACATGGACATCTATATATAGAAAAAGGTAATGAGCATAATGAGGACCGAGTTAACAACAAAACCGCTGGGCCAAAATCACACCAAATTTGGCCACAATACTCATCACTTTCCAAGGAGGGACCATTAAAAAAAGATATACAATATATATATATATATAAATGTAATGTGCATCATTAGGACTGAGTTAACAATAAAACCGCTGGGCCAAAATCACACCAAATTTGGCCATAATATTCATCACTTTCCAAGGAGGGACCATCTATATATATAAAAGAGTGATGGAATCCTGGCGACCGACAAAACAACAAAACTAAACACCCCACAACCTTGAAAATTGACAGCACAACCCCTCATCCATGCCTCTAGGTTGATGCGACAAAAAGTAAAGAAAAATAAAGTCCTAATTAGAGGGAGAGCAATAATTGTTTTTATCCAATTGCTGCCAGTTAGAAGGCTAAGCTCTGCCCACTTGGTCTCCTAGCAACTCACTCAGCCCAGGGGACAGGCAGAGTTAGGCCTCACTTAGGCCTCTTCCACACTGCCTATAAAAAGACACCACCAGACAATGCCACAGCAACGCATGGCCGGGCACAGCTAGTGTGTGTGTGTGTGTACATATATATATACACACACACACACACACACAATCTATATCTATATCTATATCTATATCTATATCTATATAAATCTATATCTATAAAAGAGTGATGGCATCATGGCGACCCACAAAACAACAAAACGACAGGCCCCCCAACCTCGAAATTTGACAACACAACCCATCATCCACGCCTCTAGGTTGAGACAACAAAAAGAAAAGAAAAATAAAGTCCTAATTAGAGAGAGAGGAATAATTGCTTTTATCCAATTGCTGCCAGTGAGAAGGCTAAGCTCCTCCCACTTGGTCTCCTAGCAACCCAATAAAAATAATAAAAAACACTAAAAATTAATACAATAAAATACTATAATAACAGAAAATAACTAAAAATAATACAAGAAAATAATAAAATATAATAAATAAAAATATAACTTACAATAAAATTAATAAAAAATTGCAAATAACATCAAATAAAAATTACACAACAATTTTTAACCAATACCACCACCACTTTGCCACAGCAACGCGTGGCCGGGCACACACACACACACACACACACATACATACAATCTATATATATAAAAATATAATGTGCATAATTTGGACCGAGTTAACAACAAAACTGCTGGGCCAAATCACACCAAATTTGGCCACAATACTCATCATAAAATCTATATATATATAAAAATGTAATGTGCATAATTAGGACTGAGTTAACAACAAAACCGCTGGGCCAAAATCACACCAAATTTGGCCACAATACTCATCACTTTCCAAGGAGGGACCATAAAAAAAGATTTTATATATATATATATATATATATATATATATATATATATATATATATATGTAATGAGCATAATCAGGACTGAGTTAACAACAAAACCGCTGGGCCAAAATCACACCAAATTTGGCCACAATGTTAATCACTTTCCAAGGAGGGACCATTAAAAAAAGATATACAATATATATATATACTACCTGTGCCCGGCCACGCGTTGCTGTGGCAAAGTGGTGGTGGTATTGGTTAAAAATTGTTGTGTAATTTTTATTTGACATTATTTGCAATTGTTTATTAATTTTATTGTAAGTTATATTGTTATTTATTATATTTTATTATTTTCTTGTATTATTTTAGTTATTTTCTGTTATTATAGTATTTTATTGTATTAATTTTTAGTGTTTTTTATTTTTTTTATTGGGTTGCTAGGAGACCAAGTTGGAGGAGCTTAGCCTTCTAAGTGGCAGCAATTGGATAAAAGCAATTATTCCTCTCACTCAAATTAGGACTTTCTTTTTCTTTTCTTTTTGTTGTATCAACCTAGAGGCGTGGATGATGGGTTGTGTTGTTAAATTTTGAGGTTGGGGGGCCTGTAGTTTTGTTGTTTTGTGGGTCGCTGTGATGCCATCACTCTTTTATATATATAGATATAAATGTAATGTGCATCATTAGGACTGAGTTAACAATAAAACCGCTGGGCCAAAATCACACCAAATTTGGCCATAATATTCATCACTTTCCAAGGAGGGACCATCTATATATATAAAAGAGTGATGGAATCCTGGCGACCGACAAAACAACAAAACTAAACACCCCACAACCTCGAAAATTGACAGCACAACCCCTCATCCATGCCTCTAGGTTGATGCAACAAAAAGTAAAGAAAAATAAAGTCCTAATTAGAGGGAGAGCAATAATTGTTTTTATCCGATTGCTGCCAGTTAGAAGGCTAAGCTCTGCCCACTTGGTCTCCTAGCAACTCACTCAGCCCAGGGGACAGGCAGAGTTAGGCCTCACTTAGGCCTCTTCCACACTGCCTATAAAATACAGACACCACCAGACAACGCCACAGCAACGCATGGCCGGGCACAGCTAGTGTGTGTGTGTGTGTGTGTGTGTGTATATATATATATATACATATATATACACACATATATATATATACACACACACTATATATATATATAAATATATATATAAATGTGCATCATGAGGACTAAGTAAACAACAAAACCTCTGGGCCAAATCACGCCAAATTTCGCCACAATGCTCATCACTTTCCAAGGAGTGACCTTGCAGCTCCAAAGCCTGGCTGCATCATACCTAGGGGACTCCACTTTTACCCAACTTGAATACTATTGAATAGCCTTGCAGCTTCAAAGCCTGTCTGCTTCCTACCTAGGAGATTCCATTGTTGGCCAACTTGAATAGCATTGAATACCCTTACAGCATCAAAGCCTAGCTGTGTCATCCCTAGGGGACTCCATTGTTGGCTGACTTGAATCCCATTGAACAGCCTTGCAGCTCCAAAGCCTGGCTGCTTCCTACCTAGGAGATTCCATTGTTGGCCAACTTGAATAGCATTGAATACCCTTACAGCATCAAAGCCTGGCTGTGTCATCCCTAGGGGACTCCATTGTTGGCTGACTTGAATCCCATTGAACAGCCTTGCAGCTCCAAAGCCTGTCTGCTTCCTACCTAGGAGATTCCATTGTTGGCCAACTTGAATAGCATTGAATAGGCTTGCAGCTCCAAAGCCTGGCTGCTTCATACCTAGGGGACTCCATTGTTACTCAACTCAACTTGAATACCATTGAATAGGCTTGCAGCTTCAAAGCCTGGCTGTGTCATAACTAGGGGACTCCATTGTTGGCCGACTTGAATACCATTGAATAGGCTTGCAGCTTCAAAGCCTGGCTGCTTCCTACCTAGGGGACTCCATTTTTACCCAACTTGAATACCATTGAATACCCTTACAGCATCAAAGCCTGGCTGTGTCATCCCTAGGGGACTCCATTGTTGGCTGACTTGAATCCCATTGAACAGCCTTGCAGCTCCCAAGCCTGGCTGCTTCCTACCTACCTACGTCTTGAATGCCACGAAGAAACCCCCACTTAAGCCTACGCCACAGCAACGCGTGGCCGGGCACAGCTAGTGATATAGTGGAACTTTATTTCTGGAGAGCGCTCTCTCCCACAAGGGGCTCAGGAATACCCAGCCCAGCCTCCTTCGGCCAGGCAGAAAGGCACCATCCAACCCCTCCCAACAGATGGCCGGCCAGCCTCTGCTTAAAGAAAAGGAGGCTCCGCTGGGCTCCATCCCACCTGTGAAGGTGTCTTTCTCCCGGCAGATGACCCGCCTGCTTCCCTCCTTCTTCTCCTGCAGTGGGACCTGGTGTGCAACCTGCGGACCCGGCGCCAGGCGGCCCAGTCCATCTACATGGGGGGAGTGCTGGTGGGGGCCCTCGTCTTTGGGAGCCTCGCCGACAGGTGGGTCCTCTCACTCTCACCCCACCCAGGACGGGCAGCCCCCATCTAGAGCGAGATCTCTCTCTCTCTCTCTCTATCATCCCTATCTCTATCAACTCTCTATCTCATCTCTGTCTCTCTATCTCTCTATCATCTCTCTCTCTCTCTCTCTCTCATCTCTATCTCTCTAATCTATTTATCTCTATCTCTCTCTATCATCTCTATCTCTATCAACTCTCTCTCTATCTCATCTCTGTCTATCTCTATCTCTCTCTCTATCATCTCTACCTCTATCTCTATATATCATCTCTCTCTCTCATCTCTATCTATCTATCTCACTATCTCTCTTATCTATTTATCTCTATCTCTATCATCTCTATCTTTATCTCTCTATCTCTCATCTCTATATCTCTCGATCACTATATCTCTCTCTCTCTATCATCTCTATCTCTATCAACTCTCTCCCTATCTCATCTCTCTCTCTATCTCTCTCTCTATCATCTCTATCTATCTATCTATCTATCTATCTATCTATCTATCTATCTCACTATCTCTCTTATCTATTTATCTCTATCTCTATCATCTCTATCTTTATCTCTCTATCTCTCATCTCTATATCTCTCGATCACTATATCTCTCTCTCTCTATCATCTCTATCTCTATCAACTCTCTCCCTATCTCATCTCTCTCTCTATCTCTCTCTCTATCATCTCTATCTATCTATCTATCTATCTATCTATCTATCTATCTATCTATCTCACTATCTCTCTTATCTATTTATCTCTATCTCTATCATCTCTATCTTTATCTCTCTATCTCTCATCTCTATATCTCTCGATCACTATATCTCTCTCTCTCTATCATCTCTATCTCTATCAACTCTCTCCCTATCTCATCTCTCTCTCTATCTCTCTCTCTATCATCTCTATCTATCTATCTATCTATCTATCTATCTATCTATCTATCTATCTCACTATCTCTCTTATCTATTTATCTCTATCTCTATCATCTCTATCTTTATCTCTCTATCTCTCATCTCTATATCTCTCGATCACTATATCTCTCTCTCTCTATCATCTCTATCTCTATCAACTCTCTCCCTATCTCATCTCTCTCTCTATCTCTCTCTCTATCATCTCTATCTATCTATCTATCTATCTATCTATCTATCTATCTATCTATCTATCTCACTATCTCTCTTATCTATTTATCTCTATCTCTATCTCTAATCTCTATCTTTATCTCTCTATCTCTCATCTCTATATCTCTCGATCACTATATCTCTCTCTCTCTATCATCTCTATCTCTATCAACTCTCTCCCTATCTCATCTCTCTCTCTATCTCTCTCTCTATCATCTCTATCTATCTATCTATCTATCTATCTATCTATCTATCTATCTCACTATCTCTCTTATCTATTTATCTCTATCTCTATCATCTCTATCTTTATCTCTCTATCTCTCATCTCTATATCTCTCGATCACTATATATATCTCTCTCTATCATCTCTATCTCTATCAACTCTCTCCCT
Organism: Anolis carolinensis; assembly: GCF_035594765.1. NCBI lineage: Eukaryota > Metazoa > Chordata > Lepidosauria > Squamata > Anolidae > Anolis > Anolis carolinensis. Next base: position 822,240 of record NW_026943825.1, read on the forward strand.
ATCTCATCTGTCTCTCTATCTCTCTATTTATCTCTCTCTCTATCATCTCTACCTCTATCTATCATCTCTATCTATCTATCTATCTATCTATCTATCTATCTATCTATCTCACTATCTCTCTTATCTATTTATCTCTATCTCTATCTCTAATCTCTATCTTTATCTCTCTATCTCTCATCTCTATATCTATCTATCACTATATCTCTATCATCTCTATCTCTCTATCACTATATCTCTCTCTATCTCTATCATCTCTATCTC